>NC_090189.1:9126229-9178729 GCF_024679245.1 Pseudorasbora parva | reverse complement strand
TAATGAGAAATCTAACCGATGTTCCTAATAATACTTTAGGTGAGTATATTTTATATATATATAATTAAGAGATCATTTAACATTGGTCTCTTAACTTTTTCCAAAACTGTGTGTGTGTGTGTGTGTGTGTGTGTGTGTGTGTGTGTGTGTGTGTGTGTGTGTGTGTGTGTGTGTGTGTGTGTGTGTGTGTGTGTGTGTGTGTGTGAGTGTGAGTGTGAGTGTGAGTGTGTGAAGGACCAGCACCACATCCTCTTGTACCACTGTTTGAAGAATTAATATTCCAGAATATGATGGTACCTTTTGGGAGTAAATTTTTAGTCCATCTCTGCAAAACGGACTTCAGGATAGGTAGTGCTGGTCCATCAAGAGTCACTTAAGAGTCACTTAACCTATCTGTCTATAAAGCCTATAAAAACTCAGTCTTCATGTATTTTACAACACTTCCGCATGAGATTCTTATAAAGTGGGGCTCATTTTTTAGGATTCTTTACCTAACTTAAGCCTCTGAGATCCTGACATCTTGCACTTCTTGAGACTCCAGATAGGTTGCAGTTCTGGAAAACGGTGGTGCTTGAGACTAAAGGGTTCATGATGACTTCACACTTAATTCCCCACCTTAATTCTTAATTTTTTTGCAGTTAACTTGTCTTCTCTTCACCATCTGTTTTTGTCACACACATACATCATCTTAACTGCAATTTCTAGTATTGCATTAGTATTGTATCCTTCTCATGGGCAATTAATAATTTTAATTTTAAGTTAAATCATCTTTTTTTGGCTCATTTTATCTGTAAAAGAAAATGTGCCAAATAATTCTGCACACCCAAATATAAGGTGTTTTTCATTTACAGCCTTCATGAACAATTATATATCACTAATAAATGATTACATACCAAATTAATAATAGTGCTTAAGATTAATGTGGTTTGGAATTGGTAAAATGTGCCTGAAAATAAAATATGATCAGAAAATCAACATGCCTAATAATTCAGCACGCGGTGTATATTTTAGCTTTAATATGCTTTTAGAATATAATAACATGTATATGTAATCTTTTTTAAATAATTGGAAAACTTTGTTTATATAATTTGGGATCAGTATGCTTTGTTTGGTTATTTTTAAAGAAATGAATACTGCATTTTAGCACAACTGTTTTCAAGATTGATCATAATAAAAAAAAATCTTAAGCAAAAATCTGCATATTAAAATGATTTCTGAAGGATCATGTGACTTAAGACTGGAGTAATGATGCTGAAAATCTAGCTTTGCATCAGAGAAATAAATTACATTTTAAAATTATTAACATGGCAAATAGTTATTTTAATTTGATCAAATCAATGCAGTCTAAGAGGCTTCTTTTAAAGACATTTAAAAATCTTGAAAATCTAAAGCAAACTTTTGAACGTGAGCATATTTTTTTATATATCAAACATATTTAAAAGTGATATAATGCAAAAAATCTTAGCAAATGCATGTGTTATGTATAAATAAATTCAAAGCTATATTAAAGTTTTGCAGTGTGGCTTTTCTAGGAATATACTTGGTCATCACATCAGATTAAAATCAATCCACCAAGTTTAAGGGACCGGCGCAGAGTCAGAACCACTTTTGTTTGTGGCAGAAACGTACAGAATGGCAACAGATTGAGTGCTGGCTCCTGCAAAAAGGCGCAAAAGAGAAAGAGAGAAAAGAAGATGGATAAAAGAGAAGTGTAGAGAGGCCAGGTGGGGGGTTATCGGGCCAGTGGGTGGAGATCAATTTCCCAACAGCCTATCAGTCAAACAGCTCTACCCTATTCTGCTGATTGCACACTTTCAGCTCAAGTCAACCGATTTCCAAGGGTGTGTGTGTGTGTGTGTGCGCGCCGGGCACTCATAACTACAGGTCTGGAGCGAGCGAGGATCTGTCACGATGCTTTATTTCCTGAGCTGGTTAGTAAGGACTCACGGCCAAGAAAGGGACAGTTCGAGAGAAAGAGAGAGAGAGGGAGGGAGGGAGCTCTCAGGTAAGGGTAACCCGGTCCGCCACTGTTCGCTCTGGGAGAGGGAGGTGGCAGAAAGCCGGTTGTGTCAATGCATTATGCATTAGAGTCTGCGCTCGACTGACAGCCCCTCTGCCGCCCTCGGCTCTAACAGGGCCGCCGCTAATCAAAGACGACACATCCGAATGTCCAGACACACACACACAGAAATTTACTAATCAAAAAGTGTATTTCCTAGAGGCTGTCTCCCAGGAGAAATCCGGCAGGGAGAAATTGGAATAATTTATTAGCTTACAAGTTTTGGTTGACAGTTAGCCCGGGGCTATTTATCTCAGTAATAGAGAACGTCTCCAATGTGGCAAAATTGACCAAATCAAACAGCTTTGATCAGAAAATGAATCTGGCAAGCTTGTCTGTCTTCACGCACCCCTCGAGAAAAGCGGGAAACAAACAAATCCAAAAAAAAAAAGAGAAGGAAGACAGGGAGGGAGAGAGCGAGAGAGAGGGAGAGGCTATATAAAACAGATTCACACATTTTCAAAGGAAAAAAACACATCACAGATGATAAGTAATGAGTTAAATGCATTTTATGACAACAGAGAATATTACTCGAGGGCGCGGTGGTGCCGTGACCCGGCTATATTTATTTCAGCCTGTCATTTAGTTTTTTGCTCATCAGGAGACTATTTTTATACGTAATTGGTGACTTTAATGAACGTAAAAACACTTTAGTCAGGACTGCGTTTGCAAGCAAGCTTTTTTTTTCATTCGGTTGATCACAAATCTCTCACTACGAAGTAGAAGCTTTGAAAAAATAATAATACAGAGGCTCATTTTAAAGGATGTCCATGAAGCGTTCGGACAGAAAACAGCATGTGACAACCTTCAGACACGCGCCACAGGCTTCACTTGAGAGGGACGCGTGGAGCAAAGGGGAACAAATTCGGGTCGAGTACCACAACAAACCGCCATGGCAACTGCTTTTGACAACATCACACCCAGCCTCTATACACGGCAGACAGACACGCTCATTTGCGCGGGAGATTGACGGTTCAAAGGGTCTTGATTTTGACACTGAAAAGGAACAAATATTCTCACATGTTGATCTAGTTTAATTAGAGCTGCGTGCTTTGATGCATGCTTGTCAGGGGCTGCTTGATGTTGCATCAAGTGAAGTTAAATGCGTCTCACTCAAGATGACCACGCAGCATCACGCACGACGCAAGAGAAGTTTGTGTAGGTACTGTCGAAACACAACGTTCAAACAACCTTCAAGCAAAGACACTTAATCTCTGCTTGACGTTGCTCACATGCTCCTAACATCATTTTCTTAACTCTTTCCCCGCCAGCGTTTTATTAAAAAGGTTGCCAGCCCCCGCCAGTGTTTTTGATCATTTTCACAAACTTCTCATGGCCCCCAGAATATTTTGCTGTATGAATATCTAAAAAAAAACGTATTCTAACTTCATGCATTTTTTTAATCAACATTTGAACGCAGGTAAGTTTCATTTAAAAAAAAAACATTTTGAGCAAAAATCAAGTTTTTGTCAAAGACTACATCCAGATCGGATTCAGAACGATGATTAAAACAAGAGTAGATAGAGTCCATCAACAGCCCTAATGCTTGCACAGTCCTGTAGCGCGTCCTGGGTCAACATTTTTATTCAGTAACATTAGGCCGTTTTGATTTATATGCTGTTTTATGTTGATGAGCCAATGCTATCTCACAACCAATTCGTACGTATTTATACAAGGTGGCTGATTTGTACGAATTCATACGACCTCACTTGTATGAATTGTCTAAACCAGTGAGGGTTAGGTTTAGGGGCAGTGTTTGAGGTTAGGTCATTTTTACGAATTAGCCACCTCGTAAAATACATACGAATTGCAGTGAGATCGTGTTGGATGATCGCGTTCATATGCATGTGATTACATATGCTATCTCTTGTTATTGCTTCTTCGTTTTGATCAGAAGTTTCTGTACTTTTTTAGAAGATGTGTAATAGCGCCCCTACTGTATAACAGCGAAAATCGTAAATGTCCATCAAATACGGGGAAACTCTTTAAAAAAAAAAGTTCTTTAGCACTGTAAAAAATAAATCTATAAAATAACAGAAATGGTACTGCCGGCTTATTACTCAGAAATTATCCAATATGGATATATCTATTGTGCACTATTTTTACAAAATTTTTAAAATGTTTTTGAATGTTTTTTTTTTTCTTTAACAATTTTGGATTATAATTAAACCCTTTACTTTTAACGGTACACTCTTAGAAAAAAAGGTTCTATCGGCGCTATGTATTTGGAACCCTTAAAAGTTTATATATATAGAAGTATAGTTGAGTATATTCCAAAGACCCTTTTATGCTAAAAGGGTTCTATAATGACAAGAAAGAACCCTTTTGGCTCTTAAAAAGGGTTCTATATAGAACACTGCAAACAAAAATGCATTTCTTATCAAAGACAAAAAATGCATTTCTTATCTTAGCAAAAACTCTCTTAATTTTGAGTTATTTTTTCCCAAAATAAGACAATAACTTTTGCTTGTCTAGTAAATACTTCTTGTTTTAAGAATGTTTAGATGTTTGAATTAGAAACAAGACAAAAATACTAAGCAAGAAAAGCATTTTTTGCAGTGAACCTTTTAGGGGTTCCGACAGCGCCGATAGAACCTACAACAAAATTCCTTATATGTACATTCTCAAGTAACATTTTAAAGTTCACTTCTACCAGGGGCATTTCTTCCTCAGTGTTTCCTCAAAAAAAAACTGAAAAGAAAATCGATATTTATGTTATGTTATGACAAGTTATGACATAAAAAAAAGTGTAAAAGACAATAGTTTTTGTAAATAGCAATGCCCGCAGGTGAAGTTACACCAGTAGGCTTGCCTCCCCTGAGCCCATTGACATTTAGCAAAGCATGCGGTGGGTTTGGAGGGGGGTAATTGAGAATGAATAGAGAAAAGTCATGTGAGAGGAAGCAATGCCATCCAATGATTGGATGTGATCGATTATGACTGGATATGATTGGTTCATGCGATACATTTTTTATCCTCTTTTTTTGTGTGCGTTCTTGAATCGGCCTGAATATAGACAATGATGCCGTTAATGGGAATAGTAATGAAAATGTAAGTAAACAACTCAGATATAACTGCTTTATGTCAAAATCAAACGTGAAATGGCCTGAAAACATGATGACTGTGAGAACTTTTAGTGAGCGATTAGCAGATGAATTTAAAGGTACATCTTTGTGTCTGTGACCAGTGTGTACAAGCTTGATGATGACTGAAAATAAATTGACTATTAAAAAAGAAAATCTGAACAATAGTTCACAAATAATATAGATTGTTTAAATTGTTTCTGCTTTTAGTTATTACTTTGAAAAAAATGCGTAAAAACACTAACTGAAACAGGGACATAAATGTACATTTGATATATACATATAAAAAATGTAAGAGTTCTTTGTCTCTTCATTTTAAATCACCACCGCCCACCCCTGATTTTCATGTATATAATTAGTCAACTAATCAAAGCACATAAAGCATGCACATTTTAACTCAAAAGCTATCATTATGCACACGAGTTTAGAAAGATTTATTAATGTTTTTAAAAGAAGTCTCTTCTGCTCACCAAGGCTGCATTTATTTGATCCAAAGTACAGTAAAAACTGTAATTATTGAGAAAAATGATTACAGTTTACAATAATATAGTTCTAGTTCCATTATAATATATTTTAAAATGTAATTTATTTCTGTGATCAAAGCTGAATTGTCATCATCATTACTCCAGTCTTCAGTGTCATTCTGATATGATGATTTGCTGCTTAATAAATATTTATTGTTATCATCAATGTTGAAAACAGTTGTGGTGTTTATTATTTTTCAGTGGAAACCATGATTACATTTTTTTAAGATTCTCTGAATAGAAAGTTTAAAGGAACAGCACTACTTTTGTAACATTCTAAATGTCTTTACTTTCACTTTTGGTCAAATTAATGTGTTTTACGGAATAAAAGTATTAATTTCTTTTCTTAAAAGAAAGAAAAAAATATTACTGACTCAAACTTTTGAACAATACACATGCAGAAAAGCCGTTTATGAGTGCGGTTCATTATAGGCCCCTCATGCCGCCAGCAGTTACATTTTTCACCTCGTGCAGACTGCTTTTTAAACTACATTTGGACTCGTGCCGACAATTACCTCCTCAAAGTCTCTAAAGTACCAAAGCTCTGCCTAATTAGTATGCATTATCAATTAACGGCCTTAATAGGCGGCAGATTGATCACATCCCGCTGTTTCAGGGGCCGAACAGAGGCGAAAGCTAGAATGAAAATTCCCTCACCCGCTCTCACTCACGAACAGCAACAAAAACGGCCATAAAACAACTCAACTGCTGCTGTAAACATGACTGCAGCACCCAACCACTGTTATTTTAGATTTTATTTTAGTTTTATTCATATTTTGAATTAGCTTTTTTCCTTGGGCTGTAAAATTGATAAATTGCATCTAACAAAAGCTTGTGTTTATATAAAAAAAAATGAATTGTGTGTGATGTGTATACGTGTTTATATAACGCAAACTTTTATGTTTGATACGATTAACCATAAATAATTAATTTGACAGCATTCGTTTATTCATTAAATTTCTTTTCATTTCTTTATGTGCTTTTGTCATTTTATTTGTTTGTTTGACTATTCCAGTTTATGTTTAATTTTATCTCAATAAGTGCTTCAACTTCAACTTACTCAATTTACTTACAAGAGCACGCCAACATTTCTAGTTTTTGTTTAGTTTAAGTTTCTCAACTAATACTTATATTTTATTTTATTTCAGCTTTATTTCAGTTAACAGAATTTTTTTTTTTTATTAGTTTTAGCTTTAGTTAACAATAATAACCCTGTCAGGAACAACAACAGTAGGCCTACTAATAAAAGTATTATTATTATAATTGCATTTATTCAATTAGGAGGCCATTTTTATCCAAATATGCTGACAATTCATAATAATAATTAATAATAATAATAATAATAATAATAATAACAATAATATGCTAACACTTCGATAAAAGTATAAAAAATAAAGTTTCATAAGTCAACATTAATGAACTACATTCATTAATATGAACTAATAATGAACTGCACTACAGCATTAATCTTTGTTAATGTTAACTTCAATATTTACCAATACATTAAAAAGATGGATTTTTATCAACTAGCACTAACAAAGATTAACAAATACTGTGACAAATGTATTGCTTATGTTAACAAATGAAACCTAATTGAAAAGTGTAACAAAAAAACAGCTCAAACCTGTCTAAAGTGGTTTGCTGGTTTAGCTGGTCCTCCAATCGGGCTAAGCTGGTCTTGCTGGTGTGCCAGATGGTGTTTCTGGCTGACCAGCTGAGAAGTGCTCAAACTCTCTTACACCACCCAAACCAACCAGCATTGGAACACTGCTCGAAAAACAATGAATGAATGAATGAATGAATGAATGAATGAATGAATGAATGAATGAATGAATGAATGAATGAATGAATTAACCAACAAACGAACGAACGAACGAACGAACGAACGAATGCAGTCTGAAATACTTCAATGAGAGCGGAATTAAACGCACACTCAACTAAAATCGCGTTTGATCTAAAATGCGGCCATTCATCAGCCAAATGAGACTCATGTTTCCAGCATACATTCATTTTCAAGACATTGTTTAATTGCGCTGTTTTACATAAAAGTCGCTGAGTGGAGGAAGAGTGTGATTTTCACTTACTCTCACCAAACTGTGTCCTCGTTCATCACTCGCACTCATCAGAACTCTCATGGAGAGCCGTTTCCATTAGAAGAAACAACAAAATGGAGTTGCTGATGGCGTGTGGTGCTGGTGAAGATTGATTGACTGATGCCTTGATGGAAACCATTGAGGGAAGGTCTGAAAGCAAAAGACAATAGAAATGTGACATTAAACATCCCGAAATTAAGCATGTCTGCAGGAATACAAGAAACGGCTCTTTACTCATTCCCTTCTGAATGTCACAGAAAAAAATGACATTGTTGCAAAACATAGATGTGGCAGCATTATTACAATGAGCCCACTATAAAGAAAATATTAATTTATTTGTACTTTATTTAACAGTATATGCCTACCTCACAAAGTACTAGGTAATATAAGGTAACTACATGGGTTAAGGTTAGGTTTAGGGGTAGGGTCAGGTCAAGTACCCAGTTATTGTTACTATAATACTAAGTACAGAATGTAGCCTCAAACCAAAATGCATTCAGACACCTTCAACATTTTCTCACATTATCAGTTTATTCGGTATAGTTTCGAAAATGGTAATAAAATATGACAAGAACTCAGAATTAAACTGTGTCAGAACAAACTCATCTTGATGATAGGTTATAGGTTATGGTTTACAATCAACCAATCAGCCGTCAGCTGATAAATTTAGGTACACAATTAGATAATGCCAATTTAGGTCAACCAATGAACAAGCAGTGTCTGTGGTGTAAAAGGTCACATTAGCAGTTAAAGAAAAAACACTTTAGCAAAACATGCTCAGGTCAAAGTGTCTGAATCATTTTGGTCACAATTTTTTTTTATCAATTTTACTGGTAGTCAATGTATGAAGATTTTTTGGGTATAATGTCACCGTGGGTGAACTATAGTTTCCTGCACCCACTACTAAAAAACTATATCTGATGTCTAAATAATTTTAGTTTTGGCTGTACAATGTGAACAGGACTGTAAAATAAAGTGCTAGCATTAATGTATAAATAAATGTATATTCTGAGAAATGTAAAGCCAATATATTGCTGTATATACCAATCATGACCAAGTCTTCATCATAACCTATTTATATTTGATTAATTTTGGACTTATTTTTCATCTACACTCTGTGGCCTACATTATGCTATGTAATATGCAGGTCAATATTGCGAGTTACTGAGATTGTCACTGGTCATTAAAATAAAGTTTGACAAACGACGCTCTTACTGCGCAAATTTTCAGCAAAACAACTGAGTTTGAGCAGATTTTTTGGGGGGGAAATGGAGATTTTAAGCTCCTTTTTTCCCCGTCAAAACATCTTTTTTTTGTCATCGACACATTCATAATAATATTTACACCCATTTGTTTTCTAAAGGGGCTGTAGGAACACAGAAGAGCCCTGCAGGTCTACCTCCACCGCCCTGTTCGAGCTTGCAAAGTTTTAATCTGTATAAATTAATGCATTAAATTGTTTGCTTATTTGAATAAACACCGATACAAATCATTAGATGAATTACTTGGCCTGCTGATTACAACTTATGCATCAAAATGCACTTAATTTTCATTAGGAGGTATAAAATTAGATGATTATTATATTAATTAAGATGATTACAAACAATTATCCTTCCCGAGCACCCGCGGTCCTGCAAACTAGGTCAGTCTGATGATGTATTATTCCTGCACGGAGCCATTCCTCCTGGCTTTCTTTCAGCATGGAAATCCAGAATAAAGGGCAGAAGAAACGATGGCCAGGAATTTCTTTGTTTCAGTCGCCATAGGGCGACTGTTGGGTTGTTTTCAAACACAAGAACAGGGCTCTGAATCCATTATAGGGCCACAGACACGCGTCTGATGTCCAAGTAGTTCACGCCGCGTAATACACTGGGCAGAATGTGCTGAGAATTCGGGGAAACTGTGGAATTGAAGAGTCACAAATAATAAGCGTCACCGGGACAGTGACCGGGGAGAAGGGCCTTCCTTTATGTCTGTCTGCGAAGCGGGCAATCTAGCTCCAGAGAAAACAATAGCACTGTATAGGACTCACTGGGCATGATTTAAATGACAAAAGAGCATGCAAATGAAGTTAGGATGTAGATCAAATGCATAAACTCACCTTGTACATCCCACAGTCAGATGCCTCGCAGAAGCGTGTGTAGAGAATCAACTGCAAGATCTGAGATAAAAGACAGCAAACATGTATAGGCCTAGTGTGCAAAAAGATCTGAGCAAAAATATACTGTCACTGTCATACAAGAGGCGTTTTTTTGTCCTAATTCTCATCAGTGAAATATGTTGTATAGACAATTTGCATTTGTTTGCCACTATAAAGCAATAAATGTCTTATTCAACCAATAAACTGAAGTCATTACCGCAGACTTACTGTTAATAAGCTCTCATTAGATTATTCCTACTTAAGTATGAATTTGAACATAAAGAGTGTGATCTCTCAATAAAAAGAAAGCATATCATATAAGTAAAGATAACGAGTACAACTGATCCATCCAGACACAAACACACAACCCTTAATTACAGGATAAAAATACAAGACTACTATTTATAAAAAATGTATTAGTGTAACTACACAACAAATAACTTATAGTAAACAAAATCAACTACAATGACAAAGTCTGGAAAAAAGCAAAACAATCACATAATAGTTCATGCTGCAATGCATGCTGGGAGCTCACAAACCTTTAAAACCATTAAAATTGATCATTTTGAAAGTATTTGTACAGATTATCTCTTTTAGTCAAGCCGGAACATGACTGTTAGTCTAAAACGTGTTTTGCATAGGAAGTCATTTATATTTCCTATAAGGCCCATCTGTGACTTTACAACGCTGGTAGCCTATTAATGCATGAATATCTTCTTTTCTTTTTTTACAGTGAAGTTATAACCGTTGCATTGTAGTATGGTATTTTTGGCAGAGGCTAAGCTTGCCAGGGTATTTTTTATAGTGACAGGATTTAACTTGAGCCCTCTCTGATGTTTCCTAAAGCAAGACCACAAAACACACCGCAAAGCCCACACCTATGCGCGCGCTCGAGCCTGTAGCTGCATTTCAAGCCTGTTCCTGGCACACTGATGTATATTTCATTGTCCACGGCTTAATTTTGATTTATCGTCCGTCCATAAATTAGAAAAATATGTTTTAGAATTCCATCTTGCGGAAAAGCTGCGCGTGATGCCGGGGGATTGGACGATATTTAAGATGTCAGAGATACATATTGGATTAGCGCGCTTTGTTCGCGCGCCATAGCAGGTGTTTAATCACGGCTGATGCGCGCGCTGAAATGCGTTAGGACAGGAACGGGAGCCGCGTTCCCCGGGACTGCGATAAATCACAGCCGAAAGCAACTAACAATCCCCCTCCCCACCTACCCAAACATACACACACACACACACACACACACACACACACACACACACACACACACACACACACACACACACACACACACACACACACACCTACCTTCCAAAAAAGCATAAAGCCAATCCTACAGACGCGCGTGCACGTCACAGAGGGCAGGAGTCACATAAACGCTTTTAATCTCGAACTGTTAATCGTTCTTTAAAACATATAAACTTTTTTTTTTTTTTACACCGTGAGCGTATTCATTTTATACCTTAAACCGAGAGTGGGAGTTATTATTTTTCATTTAAGAGTCGTCTCGCGCTCCCGGTCTGGCGTCCTTTGTATCCAAACGTTAACTACTTAAAGTACTTTTGTAATTTTTGCAATTACTGAAATATTTACATTGTAGCCTATAAGCGATATGATAATCTAACTGTAAAATATTAATTTAGCCATTACTAAAACAATGCAGATATTTCCACAGATAGGCTTAAACAACAACAGCAATAATATATTAATACATGCAAATCAACATTTATTCAGGGACAAAATGTATACATTTCAAACATTTTCAAATACTGCCTTAATAAACTCAAGTTTCATTGTTGCCATAAATTTGTCAGTCAAATTAAAGTTTTCTGAACTATATTCTATATTCTCAAAACTCATACTCTTAGGTAGAAAATGAGAGAAATAACTGTGATAATTTAAAAAGTTAAATGGATTGAAACAAGGATATTATTAACAATGAAAACATTGCATGACATGAGAGAGAGAGAGAGAGAGAGAGAGAGAGAGAGAGGGGGGGGGGGGGGACGACAACGTTTAGGAGAGCAAACATTTTCAAGGTCATCCGGTGAACTGGAACGAGCTCAGAGAGATGCATGGCGAAAACGGCGCGTTTTGACACGAGCGCGAGGTTTGATTAAAAGGTAAAGTAATGGGTTTAAACACACGCCACGCGCGTGGCACGCCAGACTCTGTTGGCTTTTCGCAAATTACTTAACGGTGCAGTGATGGAAATAAGATTGTAATGTTTGGTAATGGAAAAGAAAGCCCCATATTCTTTTTCTGGCCTTCTTGTTTTCTGACATACACAAAATAAATTACCCAGGCTAATAGGCATGGCGCGTGGAATTTTTTCCCCGCACCTTCTGAGGGAATTCAAACGTGTTCCTAGCGGTTTCATTTTACATTCGTTATCTCACGCAATATTGGTTGAAATGATGAAACATCAAACACCTAATGTAACATTAACAGTACTGACTGCTGAGACAAATAGCTCACAAAAAAGCCCCCAAAAGTAACTCAACCTTGAACATAGTGCCTCTGCTGCCTGCGCGCGCCTGGCCTTAAATATGCCTAATACTGAAAACTAGGGGCAAGAAAACAGCCATCACAAACTAGAACAAATGGGGTTTTGCAAAACACAAACAAAGATGATTTAGTATGATACACAAACGTGTGCACATGTTAGTTAATGCAACCCAAAAGCTAATCATGCATCTCCCATGCGCATGGGAACGGCGTCATGCAGACCCGCAAAACCACCCAAACCCGCACACAATCAACCCCCTGCTCCAGCCCTGCTGGAATAGCCACGCAAAGATGCAGACGCATGACTTTGCATGCATTTTGGCTACTTAGAGCAAAACCTGTAGGGTAACGTGGGGGAAGATGCCCCCCTTAAGAACAATGCGCATCTACTTTTAATGTGTATTTATGGACATAAGCGCACGTGCATGATGATGATGATGCATCCAATAGAAATCAATAGAAACGTTTGCTACTTTAGTTGTTATGGAACAAAATGCCAAATTATTCAAAGAGGCCATCTTACTGGGGGCTAGTTGGCTCCCTACCTGGGACACTTTCATTTTCCTTTTTGATATAATTCTTATTAATATTTATACATTTTCCTATTTAAACTTTAATTTTGACAATTTTGCTAATTGAATAACCGATTGCAGAATCCCAGTTAAAGAGATGTATCTGAAAGGTAAACTTATTCTCTGACTTATAAGCATGAATTAATATTTACATAGGCTATTTAATATTTAACATGAATAAAAACTGAATCATTTCACTCAACTAACCTATAGGTTTTAATGAAAGCAAAGAAATCTGAAATGTGCGTCAAATTCATGGAATACTGAATAATAACCCTATTAATTACAATAATTATTACATTTAAACTGGCTACGACTTAGGGCTTTTCTGTGGGTCATCTTACCCCAAGGATCTAATTTCATCTTTTTACCTCAAAATAATAAAATAAAAAAACTATAGCTTTTACTCCACAAATCCATAAACATGTGTCCACAAGTCCCTCATTAACAAAATATTTTGATATTCAAAATAATACATTATCATAGATCACTATTTTCCAGACAAATAACATTAGATATTTCAGCTAACTAAATCTCACAAACGTTGATATTCAGAAGGTTCAATTTAAAATGTTGTGTCATCTATGGTCAGGACAAAAAATTAGGTGGGAGGGGGTGGAGCATCTTACCCCAACTCAGCATATGTAGCAGAGGAGACTGGGGCTAGTTGTCACAACTTGTTTTTACTCTTGTGAAAATGTGCCAATGTGCACATTAAACGTTTCCTCCAAGATTGTCCAGGAAAAAAGCTATATGCTGACAGCATGCTGTCACATTACCTGTCTTTAAATAGCTATATAAAGTAACAATTGTTTTGGCCAACAGACCTGCATTTGCAATTCTTAAATGCATAAAATAACATTATGTCTTGATTCTTGTCTGAATGTTTTATATGTTGACTGTTTATTTATTATTAGAAAATATGACGGTGTGTGAATTTGTAGAGGATGACATGCACAAAAAATGATCCACATTTAAGACATTCACTTAACTGGACTTTTGACGTAAAAGCCTTTTATGGGCCTTGTTCGATTTGTTTTACTAGGTCACCACACTGACCGGTAATACCCATCAAGAGCTTCCGCACAGCTTTAGAGCTTCAGAGGGTGATAGCGCCATTAAAGAGCAATCAGAATATAGCAATTAAGCTGACATTACACTCGCCCAGCGCTGTCCATAGGTGTCCACCGTTTACCCGGGAACCACCTCCTCTTAATTGCCTCCTAATTCCGCGTGTCAGATCCGTGTTTCCCTGCTGTCCCGCCCGGTGGTCGTGTCTGTGTCTTTACCGTTCTTAACTCCGAGGCGTTACTCAAGTCAATGACACAAGGCAAATTGCGTTTAATAAATGAGCTTAATGGATCACGCGATTGGATTGTGAGCGCAATGCTTCCTCTGGTTAAGCAAAACATTTATATCCAGTTCTAAGGGTTTCCCGCGCGTTTTAAACCTCGCGGACGGGCTGCGTCTCTCACCTACGATTTAAACTCATTACGGAGCAGGTGAGACAAATCCAAGAGCATGAAAAGTGATTTAGGATAATCAGGGGCACGACAGTGTCAGTTTAAGCTTGCTTCAGTCAAACCAACTCCATTTAATCACAGGTGACATTAAAGTCCTGAGATATGCGATACTTAGCAAAGTATGATGACACTTGTCCAATATGGCATATGGCAGTCACCGTCAAACGTCCTGGCGCGACCACGTGGATATTCTCTAATCTTGCACGCTCACCTAATCGCAATGCAAGTAAAATGTCAAAGAGATGATGACACCTTATCTCCCTCCCTCCCGTTCTCTCCCTCTCTCTCTCTTTTATGGCCACGGTATGTTTGGGTGCGCAAAACAATCTCATCGGACATTATTGATGTTACAGATGTTGTAGTAATCAAATTATCGGTCTGTGAAGGGCCCCCCTCAGTCACCGGCGCGCTCGGTGATGAATTACGGTAAAGGTCATCACGCGGCTCCGTTTTATTGGAAGTTTATATGGTAACGCTTGGATGAGCGTCTGTAGGGACACTCTGTGAGTACGGGAGGGGTTACATTAGAAGTTTGGCAATATTATCTGCTTGCAAAAATAATCTCCAGGCACGTTCAAGTGCATCAAAGCCCACAAAATTCACTACGTCATTAGCTAGCCTATAGGTTACTTGTAAACATGTCCGTTTGTAAATGCGCATTACGGTCACACAACCAATTTTAGAATTTAATTCAGATACAATAAGCTGCGATAATAAACAGTTTCCTAGGGTAACATCCTTAAAGGGTTAGTTCACCCAAAAATGTAAATGAGGTCATTAAAAACTCACCCTAATGTCGTTTGTTTTGAATCTGCAAACAAAGATTCAAACAGTTATGAATCAGCGTATTGATTCAAAATTCGGATCACCCATGTCATGTGATTTCAGCAGTTTGACACATAGATACATACAATCCGAATCATGAATCAATACGGTTTGAATCTTTATTTGAGGTTTGAAAACAAGCGCGGAAGAGGAGACAATGCTGAATAAAGTCGTAGTTTTTGTTATTTTGGACCAAAATGTATTTTCGATGCTTCAAGAGATTCTAATGAACTAACTGATGTCTCATATGGACTACTGTGATGATGTTTGTATTCCCTTTCTGGACATGGACAGTATAGTGTGCATACACTTAGATACGCTGTCAGACTAAATATAAAATATATTTAGAACTGTGTTCTGAAGATGAACGGAGGTCTTACGATATTAGGGTGAGTCATTAATGACATAATTTTCATTTTTGGGTGAACTAACCCTTTAACTGACACTTTTTCAGTTCACAGCAATGCAGTGAAATTATGCAGTGTGAGAAAAAAAAAACCGTAATGTCACGAAAGACTACACAAATGTAATTCAGGAAGAGGCCGTTTCTCCATTACATCTAACAAGAAATCTACTCAACAAATCAGCATGTTCAAAACAAGTCGACCTAAGTGCTACATAAACATATTGGCAAGCTATTTTTATTTTTGCAATCATCCTCAATTCCCCACTACAATAGACTACGCGTCCCGCCGACAAATCCCGCATTCAAAAGCTCATTATATTACAGGTTTAATGGAATGTTTCCAAATAATTCATCCATTGAATCCCAACAAAATATCTCTCAGCGGGACACCTATAATCCCTAAAGGGGAACCAACACCTATAACCGAGCCTTTATAGGATTATCACGGATTACACCACATTAGGGTCCCACGTGGCCCCCACACCAAAGGCCCGGGGCCTCATCCATTGTGCGGGACCAGTCTCTGGCGCTGACACTCGGGGTTATTTGTTGTCACTCCGCGCACATTAATCCCGCCACAATTAGGTGTCAGCTCGCGCCGTTCTCTGTTTGATGATAGCCTTGGGCGGCTGCAGCGCTCGAGCCCTAATCAGCAGAGTAAACTCACGCTATATTTCAATTTGGGGAGGCGCTCTTCCGCGCGGAGGGCCCCAGCACGGCAATAAATAAAGCGCCTATTTACGCCACCATCACACAGAGACATCCAAATGCACTTACCACCGGCCCTCTCATCATGGCCCGCATTCAACAACAGCCATAAATCAGTGCTTTTCAAACGCAATGATTAGTGAAGCTATTTACACACACACACACACACACACACACACACACACACACACACACACACACACACACACACACACACACACACACACACACACAGCGCTCAAAAAACTAGACGTAGGGCCCACACTTCACACTACCCTTGCACATTGTAAATGGACCTTTTTGGTTCCATCTCTGTGCTGTAAAAGAAAAGCAAGTAAGCTAGTGCATTTCATAACTGCTCTATCTATTAATTTTTCTATCTATCATCCATCTATATTTTCATCTATTAATATTTCCATCAATCCATAATTCTATCTATCCATCCATCTATCAATATTTCTATCCATTCATCCATATATATTTTCATCTGTCAATATTTCCTCCATCCATCTATAGTTTTATCTATCTATCCATCCATCCATCCATCCATCCATCCATCCATCCATCCATCCATCCATCCATCCATCCATCCATCTATCTATCTATCTATCTATCTATCTATCTATCTATCTATCTATCTATCTATCTATCTATCTATCTATCTATCTATCTATCTACCTACCTACCTACCTATCTATATTTTCATCCATCCATCTTTTCATCTGTCAATATTCCCTCCACCCATCTATAGTTCCATCTATATGTTTTTTCCTTCCACCCATCATCATCATCATCATCATCCATCCATCCATCTATATATCTATCCATTCATCTATATCTATCATCCATCCATATTTCAATCAATCAATTCATCTATCCATCATCCATCTATATTTCCATCTATCCATTCATCCATGTTTGAATTTCAAATTCTATCTGTGGCTAATTTCAAAGTGACAATTTCATATTCACCATGTATTAAAGTCAGATTTTTTACTTTTACTGAGGTGCTACAACAATGCTAAACAGTGAGCATTCATGAAATATGTTTTTTATAAGTGAACAAACGTGACATGTACATGTTGGCCAACAACACCCATTCTAGCAATCAATTTAAACACCGCATCTTCTAATTTGACCATGAGGAGTCACATGGGGTGATTTCCTCTCTTCACACGGATTACAAAAATCTGTTATTATGGCTAATCTGGCATTAGATATGCAGCACGAGGTGGGCCGAATAGCCCAAAACTGTGCTATTGAGATGTTAAGCAGTGCGTTCTGTCTCTTGTTAGAGTGTTAATTGGGTAAGTGTAGTCCATTTGTGTAATCCCTCAGTTTCTCCTGATCTCTCATCATTTTACAGCTCTAAACGGGAGTGGATCTGCGTGAAGTGGCGCCCGTAATCTCTATTCAAATATCTCCATATGACAACTGCCTGCAATTAGAGCGCCATCACTCTCTATTTGAGTCCTTCATCCAGGATCCGTCGAGAGAGCGCAGGGGGCCAAACAAAGGAAATGCTTTAAAAGGTTGGGTTTTCCATGAGCTGCCTCTCAGTGTAATTCTCACGCAGGATCTGGAGGAGGATTAGGCCTCGGTTTCAAAACCTAGCGAGCTGCCTTCTTAGTGCTGTGTTCAGATCACGTCAAGTACTGGACTAATAACAAACATCTCATACTTTTATAAAAGCTAAAACAAAATAACTTGACCACTGTAAAAAGATCCAAAATAACAGCTCTGAGAGTTATAGGTAGCTGCCTCCACACATTTTACTTTTTTATTATAGTTAACATGCTTATGGTGCTTCTATATTTTTATAGTGATGTCACGAACAATAAATCTCCATCTATTTTCATGAGCAATGCATAAAATAAATGAATAATTCCTAAGACGTAAACAGCTCAGAGATGCAATCTAATAATTATTTATTCTGACACAACAAAAAGTTTCTTTATTGGTATCCGTTTAAATCCATGGAATCTTTCCACTGCAATAGTGGTTCTTACACGCTAAAAAATGCTGGGTTATAAACAACCCAAGTTGTAAAAAAGGTATTTTAGAAGATTATTAAAATGTTCTTTACACTAGAAAAAAAAATGATTCTTTTAAGGAATGTTTAATTTAGGGAACTCAGAATGGATTTTCTATGGCATCACTGCAAAAAACTCCTTTTTGGATCTTTTATTTTTAAGAGTACACAAAAGAAACGCTCATAAGAGACCAATTTGAAACTTTAAATGCAAACCACACTGAAAACTAATCTCACAATGAAGTGTAATATAATCTGATGTTAGAATGTTGCTAAGTCAACTAGGCAACACTCTAATAAGCATAAAAGCGCTTAGATGTTGGATAAAGTCCATGATTAATCTAATCAAGTCACATTTTTTATTAGATTAGAATTCAATAAAAGTATAATTTTACATTACACAACATTTCTGACATTGCCTGCCATGTTTAACAGTATGGAACTATGCAATGCATTCTATGCTGTAAACAATTATTGTTGGTTTAACTTTAAAAAAGTAAGTTACCTGTTAGCCTTAAAATTGAGTTCATTGAAATTAAAAATTTGAGTTGATACAAGGAGACTGGTTTAGTCAATAGAAACTCAAAATATGATGTTATCTGAACCACATAAAGATGTTTTGACAAAAGAAAAAAGTTTTTCTAAAAAAAATGGTGTGGGATTTCCACAATGTTGCTTTATTAGAACGCCTTTTGAGGCCTTAAAATGCTCCCTGTGTAGTCAACACACTCCCTTTTAGAACAGAGCCTAACTACGGTAAGCCGAGAAATATGCACGGGTGAAAAAAATGTCCCCTCTCTTAACAAAAGTGGCCAGAGCAGCCAATTGAGAAATGAGATGCGCATTTAAAAATCGGAGTCTCGCCGCGGAGGGGTACCTGCTCGCTTTGAGCCCCATGGGTTAATTAATTGGGGTTGAATGCACATGGGCGAGGAGCAAAACCGAGCGCCTGGTGACACTCCGCATCTGTGCGGCCAAGTCGCACGTGGGTTTTGTCTTTTCTCCTCGCGGAAAGTCCATTGAGAAGGGGCACGCAGGGGAGGATTCTTAAATGGTAAATTAGCATTCTGATGAGAGCGCGCGGGGCCCCTGAGAGAGTCAGGAAAAAGGGAGGGTGGCATTAATGACACCGCGCGCACTCCCGTGACATAATTTTCCACCGTAACCGGGCCCCTTCTCTCTCTTTCTCATCCCATCATCCCCGCACAGTGCTAAAAAGACCCAGCTATAGACCCTCTGTCCCCAGGGAATATGTGCCCTCGGTGCCTCGGGCCCCCGAAGAGTCTCAATACAAATAGCCAATTTGTAATACATATTGTGAGGAGGAGGCCGGTCTGGTTTTGTAAAGCGGTCCGGCAGCAGGATCTCATTTCCAACACTTCTCTCATGCTGTTCACCGAGATTCACCTATCAATAGCGGCCGCTACTCGCACCTGCTCGCGAATTTGGTTTTAATTCGTTTTTCTTGCGAGTACGGAGGGAAATGACTGGACTTTTAAGAGACCAATCAGACATGCGCCGGTTATATGGGCCTCACATTTTAGGAAAATATGTTTTTTTCCCTTCTTATTCTTCAAAACATAAAAGATTCAAAACATTGATTTACGCCATCAATTGCTAAAAATGGGGGACGTAATGTGCGTTTTATTGCAAGGCCCCTATTATGGGCTTAACATCAAATGCATTTATGTGTTAGGACATTTTTTGCTATTTATTATTACGCAGGCCACATCTCTCCATTTGAAACATCTCATAAGACAGGCTTTTACACAGACCCTCTTGATTTACAGGTTGATGGGGCGTTCTGATTGTTTGTAAAAGAGGAATTCATTTAAAAAGCCAAACCGCGGACAAAACCTAAATGGGCATTTCCATGCCACCCGCAAGAGTGCTTTCTCTCTAAGAGAAGTATCGTGGTGGATGAGATGGGAAGAGGAAAGCTCTTGCTGATAAGAGGGCGGTGGTGCTGGCGCGAGTCTTTATTAGCGTTAGCGTGGAGAGCTGCATGCTGTTTAATGAGGAGTACTCTGGGTCTATGTGAAGCTTTTGTGTCTCTAATGCTACTCCGCTTTGTCTGGAGGTGGATTTGGCCAGACCTTTATAGACTAAAATTACAGCTGAATAGACCAGTCAAACCATGGGGCCCGCCCCCCTCTGTCAAGAACTCATTCATTTATATATTAACTGACTCTGAGCACTAGATTTGTGCATGCTAGTAGCATATGCAATATGTAAAATAAATGCAAATATGTATTTACAAATGTATTTACACATTAACACATTAAAAAGTAGCAGCTGAATATCCCAAATCCGTATTATTTTATGCAAAAAGTAAAGTTTTTAATCAGTAACATTATATTAATTGCATCCAAGATATATATATATATATATATATATATATATATATATATATATATATATATATATATATATATATATACACACACACACACACACCTAAAGTTAATTAATGAATTAATGAAATTATAATCAACCAATCACATGGCAGTTGCTTCAATGCATTTAGGGGTGTGGTCCTGGTCAAGACAATCTCCTGAACTCCAATCTGAATGTCAGAATGGGAAAGAAAGGTGATTTAAGCAGTTTTGAGCGTGGCATGGTTGTTGGTGCCAGACGGGCCAGTTTGAGTATTTCCCAATCTGCTCAGTTACTGGGATTTTCCCACACAACCATTTCTAGGGTTTACAAAGAATGGTGTGAAAAGGGAAAAACATCCAGTATGCGGCAGTCCTGTGGGCGAAAATGCCTTGTTGATGCTAGTGCCGATTAATTGTTTAATTAATATACATAATATACATATACACACACATTTGCATGCAAATATGTATTTCCCTTAGCCTGACAAGCCAAACAAGTCTGGAAACTCACCACTGACAGCTCAATCCGAGGGGTGGGATAAACGGTTGTCTTTCAAACTCCCTCTGCACGCGATAGGATAGCGCTACAACCAACCAGAGCAACGAAGGTGAAACAGAGCTTGTTGACAGATTAAACATTCGCCGTATCCGGTCGGCTAAACTCCGAACACATCTTCCCTTTTTAAGAATGACTTCAGTGCCGCTCTTTGTTCTTTTCTCAGAGAAAGGCTTAACTCCAAGTCTTCCAGAGGTCAAAGGTAAAAGCTGATTCAAAAGACCGCCGCCGTTCGCCATTTTCTGTGTTTACTAGAAGCACGCAAACGCAACTCGGCCGTCGTCATTATGGCCCCGCCCGCCGACTCTATACATGATGTGATTGGCCCGTCCAGATTTTGAGGAACACAGCTCAGAATGGTATTGAGAGTTCCTAGACGACACTTGCGGGCAAATTAAATTTGCTGCCGCTAGGGGTGCGTCTAGATTTCTAGGCTATATTTCCCTATAACATTTGTATTAATTTATGCAGTAGCAGATTATCACATTTCACTTTTTTATGCAAAAAGTAAAATATTTTCATAAAGAATATATATTATATGCTCTTCAAATACTGCATATACTTTATGCTGCATATTGGCAAAGGCTATATTATGTGTTAAGGCAAACGGAAACATACGCACATATGTGGCATATTATAATTAAAAAATGTATATTGTTAACATTGTATTAACAAACCCAGGCTGAACATGCAGCATTGGCGATGAATTGTTTTTCTATTTCCAATTTTTCTGCGAGACATGTTAATGCACTGAGTGTTTTTTTATGGCTAATTCAGGCACTTGAGGGCTTTCACAGAGCAATCGGGGCTAATTAAGACACTATAGCCTTCACACTGAGCAACTCGTAATACATCTACAGCCTTTTACAACATAAACACAGAATCAAAGGCCACACACGTGTATGTGCGCATCCTGCTATCAAGACTTCAGGAAACACCTGCAAAGAGGGTACTTAAACCTTAATGTGGAGGCACAATGAAAGGGACGTCGGCTTTGAATGAGAGTTTAATAGGAAATGAAAACACCCTCTTTTATGACAACACATTCTATAAAAACACATTATCAGCCAATTACACAAACTCCATCCTTTACAGCGCAGCTCAGAGCTGAATCAGGCTGTCAGTAGATTAGCCTGTGAATGATGATCATGATCTTTTTGAGCAAAAAATTATTAGATTTCATTAAACATTCATAATGTACCATAACAGCTTTTTAATGTATATTAAATCAGATGTGATGACATCCATAATTACAGTCAGACAGCTCTTCTGCTGGAGTTATCACCTGTGTTTATTTACTATTTTTCTTTTGACTAAACATATTAAAGGGATAGTTCATCCAAAGATGAAAATTCTGTCATCATTTAATCACCCTCAAGTTGTTCTAGACCTGTATTCATTTCTTTCTTGCGCTGAACACAAAATAAACCGTATGGAGGAAAATGCAATGCAAAATGCAAGAAAGAAATGAATACTACAGGTTTAGAAAAACTTGAGGATGGTTAAATGATTACAGAATTTTCATTTTTGAGTGAACTATCCCTTTAACATTTAGTGGTGTTTTCCTGTTTGCTGCTAGGGTGTTGCTTACTAAAATACACGTAAAGGGATAATTCATCTGCCCCCCAAAAAATATGTCTTTAATACACTGATAATCACTCTACAAAAACTTGTTAACAAGTAAGGTGACATAAATGAGTTATTTTTCCAGTTAACAGATATTAACCCTTACATGCATGAATGTTTCGCCAGTCATTATTACATATTTGGGTCTTTAGCGACCCGGATCTATATCTGTCACATGCCTGTCCTGTCTTGTGTGCACATGTGGGTTTTGTCATGTCTTGCATGTGCTCCTGTCATTGTCTGATCCCTCCCCCTTGTTATCTGATTAGTGTTGATTTCTCCCACCTGTTCCCTCTTGATTTCTTCCCTTTATAAGCTCCTTGTGTTTGTCAGTCTTGGTTGGATCCTTGTGTAATGTCTGCGTCTCCCGTTCCCCCAGTGACTTCTGTTGGTATGTTTTGAGTTTTAGTTTATGTTCTATTATGTGTTTTGCCCCCTCGTGGGTATTTGTTTTGTATTTATGTTTTATTTGTTATAAATAAATATATTCTTTTCTGCACTTGAGTCCTCGCACCATTTCCTTTGTGTGTACGTGACAGAAGGATCCAACCATACAATGAGGACTCAGCAGAGAAGTTCTCTCTCGGTGCCAGTTCCGGGAATCCCGAGTCCGGACATGGCCTGGAGGGCCGTAATGGGAGGGTTTGTGGTGGCAGTCCTGCATGCTTGGGAAAAGCACAGGGTGTCATCCACCACTCCGGTGGTCCCAGTTCCGGTGGATCGTGCTCCGGTGGTCCCTGTGCCGGCGGATCGTGCTCCGGTGGTCCCAATGCCAGCAGATCGTATTCCGGTGGTCCCAGTGCCGGTGGATACTGCTGGACTGGAGAAGTTTCCCCAACGCCCTGCCTGCGCCGCTGAGGCGCCCTGCTCTCCCTGCGCCCCTGAGGCGCCCTGCGCCCCTGAGGCGCCCTGCTCTCCCTGCGCCCCTGAGGCGCCCTGCTCTCCGTGCGCCGCTGAGGCGCCCTGCTCTCCGTGCGCCGCTGAGGCGCCCTGCTCTCCGTGCGCCGCTGAGGCGCCCTGCTCTCCGTGCGCCGCTGAGGCGCCCTGCTCTCCGTGCGCCGCTGAGGCGCCCTGCTCTCCGTGCGCCGCTGAGGCGCCCTGCTCTCCGTGCGCCGCTGAGGCGCCCTGCTCTCCGTGCGCCGCTGAGGCGCCCTGCTCTCCGTGCGCCGCTGAGGCGCCCTGCTCTCCGTGCGCCGCTGAGGCGCCCTGCTCTCCGTGCGCCGCTGAGGCGCCCTGCTCTCCGTGCGCCGCTGAGGCGCCCTGCTCTCCGTGCGCCGCTGAGGCGTCCTGCTCTCCGTGCGCCGCTGAGGCGTCCTGCTCTCCGTGCGCCGCTGAGGCGTCCTGCTCTCCGTGCGCCGCTGAGGCGTCCTGCTCTCCGTGCGCCGCTGAGGCGTCCTGCTCTCCGTGCGCCGCTGAGGCGTCCTGCTCTCCGTGCGCCGCTGAGGCGTCCTGCTCTCCGTGCGCCGCTGAGGCGTCCTGCTCTCCGTGCGCCGCTGAGGCGTCCTGCTCTCCGTGCGCCGCTGAGGCGTCCTGCTCTCACCGCACCTCCCTGGCGCCCCCTGCACTGACAGCACCACCCAGGAGTCCTGCTCTCACCGCGCCGCCCTGGCCGCCTGAACTCGGTGGGCCTCCCGACCTCGGCGGGCCGTCCTGGCCATTCGAACTTTGTGTGCCACCATGGCCTCCTGAACTTTTTGTTTTCCCCATGTTTCCCTTGTTTACCCCTCCCTTGTCTGTTCCTTCCTTGTTTGTTTCCCCCGTCCCACCCTGGTCTGTCCCCCCTGTCCCACCCTGGTCTGTCCCTCCCGTCCTGCCTTGGTCTGTCCCTCCCGTGCCCCCCTGGTCTGTCCCTCCCGTGCCCCCCTGGTCTGTCCCTCCCGTGCCCCCCTGGTCTGTCCCTCCCGTCCCCCCCTGGTCTGTCCCTCCCGTCCCGCCCTGGTCTGTCCCTCCCGTCCCGCCCTGGTCTGTCCCTCCCGTCCCGCCCTGGTCTGTCCCTCCCGTCCCGCCCTGGTCTGTCCCGCCCGTCCCTAGTGGAGCGTCTGGTAGCCGCTCCTTAAGGAGGGGGTAATGTCACATGCCTGTCCTGTCTTGTGTGCACATGTGGGTTTTGTCATGTCTTGCATGTGCTCCTGTCATTGTCTGATCCCTCCCCCTTGTTATCTGATTAGTGTTGATTTCTCCCACCTGTTCCCTCTTGATTTCTTCCCTTTATAAGCTCCTTGTGTTTGTCAGTCTTGGTTGGATCCTTGTGTAATGTCTGCGTCTCCCGTTCCCCCAGTGACTTCTGTTGGTATGTTTTGAGTTTTAGTTTATGTTCTATTATGTGTTTTGCCCCCTCGTGGGTATTTGTTTTGTATTTATGTTTTATTTGTTATAAATAAATATATTCTTTTCTGCACTTGAGTCCTCGCACCATTTCCTTTGTGTGTACGTGACAATATCTAACACGGATGGATATCTAACCTGTCGCGATAATATAACACTCCTGATATTAGAATAACAATTACAGAAGAATAAAATAAAGCATATTTTGTTACTTTTTGGAGCTTGTAGGGTTCAGTTTGAGCCAATGTTTTATACCATCATCATCACTGTCCTCATCAGAGCTCATTTCCCAGTACGTTCAGTATCTGCCTCATATTTTTCATCTCAAACCTACTCTCAAAACTATAATTTTCAACATTTACAAATTTAATATTTTGATGGCTGACAGCTTTTTCACCTGCATGACGTCCCTAGTCATTCATTTCATTGGAGTATAAAGATCTCACATAATGTATCGTTATGTTTTTATTAGCTTAGAATGAGCCATTTCTATGTCCATACACAGCGGGTCTCCTTAAAAATAAAGTAGCCATTTTGCGCCGTCATGTTTCTACGGTAGCCCTAAATGGACAAACCTCTCTACAGAGCACTAGTCACTCTCTGCCCTCTCCGGCGATGACATATTTGTCCTGTGTCGGCCACCATAGCCTCACTATGTGCTCCGATTCCAATTTACAACCTCACTACTAGATGTCGCTGAAAATCACACACTGCACCTTTAAGGGTTAAATGACTTGGCCACACCACCACATATTAGGTAGACTTGCACATGGACTTGCACTGTTTAGACATGCCTACTAGTCACTGATCACAGCCTATAGAGGGAGCAACAGGATAATACATCTTTAAAGCCCACTTCTACGCTCCATTTACAACTGTTAAAATGACAAATAAATGCATACTCCGAGAGCGCTCCACAATATATGTTTGATTGTACCATCTGGATGCTCAAAACTGATGTGTCAAAACTCAGAACTGTGTATGTGAATGTTTTAAACAGCTTATTGTACACGAAAGTTAATCACTGTTCTAAACTAATGATCTACACTGTAAAAAAAATTGTTGGTTTTTGTTGGTTTAACTTAAAAAAGTAAGTAACCTGCTTGCCTAAAATTTTGAGTTTATTGCAATTAAAAATTTGAGTTAATACAATGAAGGAAATTTGTTTAATAAATAGAAACTCAAAATATTATTGTATCTGAACCACATAACATTTTTGATAAATCATGAAAATAGCACTATTTGGCATGTTTCACTGCATCATCAGAAATAAAACACACACAATTACTCAATATGCCTACACTGTAAAAATTATTTAGAAAAAAAGTTACCTGCACTGTAAAAAAATATTTAGAAAAAGTTACCTGGTTGCCTTAAAATTTTGAGTTCATTGAAATTAAAATTTTGAGTTAATACAATGAAGTGAAATGATACATTTTTTGAGAATCGACAACCTTTATTAAAATATTATTAAAAGATTTTGTAAGCATATTGGGTAATTGTGTGTGTTTTATTTGTGATGACGCAGTGAAACATGCCAAATAGTGCTATTTTCATGATTTATCAACATTTTTATGTGGTTCAGATACAATAATATTTTGAGTTTCTATTTATTAAACAAATTTCCTTCATTGTATCAACTCAAAGTTTTAATTTCAATCAACTCAAAATTTTAAGGCAACCAGGTTACTTACTTTTTTAAGTTAAACCAACAAAAACCAACACGTTTTTTACAGTGTCGAATCTCAAAAAAAATTCATTATATTAACAACATTTTTTAATTTCAATGAACTCAAAATTTTAAGGCAACCAGGTAACTTTTTTCTAAATATTTTTTTACAGTGTTCTGCATTGTAACGCACACACACAGATTGTACACACATAGAAACATTGTAAACACTGTTCTGTGATTTATCAATAAAATAACTCAGAAACTAAAACGTTCTAGTATATATTTCTTATTAACTAAATCCCACAGCTTCACTATTAGTAAAGGCACTAGCGTGCCAGGTAGAATTAAAGGGAAATGTCACCCAAATGTTTTTATTCTATCATCATTTACTCATCCTCAAGTTATTCCAAACCTGTATGAATTTATTTCACACTTTAACTGACAGATAGACAGTGACCTTTATAAACTGGCTTAAATACTTAGCTTAAGACTGAGTTTGAAACCTTGAACTTTCCATCAAGGAATCAGTAGATATAGTGTAACTAAAATTTATATAAATTCCCACAACCACATCAATTACAGGAACTTCTAAAATCTAAATTTGGAGCTAGTTAGATTCAGTCTGTACTAGAAATGTGCAAAAATAAGCACAAAAAAATACCTGAACGTGAAAGGCAACTCTTTACAGTAGGATCAATGTGAAACCCATGGCAGATAGCTGGGATATTCAGGAAACCTGTTTGGAAACAATCGTTAGTTTTGCAATTCCATTCAGTGAAAACAGTGGTTAAAAAAAGGACACACTTAAGATGTGAGTTAGAAAATTAACATGACAGAAAACAGAATAAAGAGTCAGTAAATGTGAATAGAAGAAAGATTTGGTATCAGTGTGTGTGTTTGTGAGTGAGCCAACAGTTACAAATATTTTTTATTACTCAAACAGCTTGTAAATGATCACAGCCAGAAATTACGGTTCTCTGTTTCATCTCACGAACGAATCATCTATATGAACGAAGAAAAAGAGAAAAACAAGACAGAAGATGAGGAAGACAGAAAGATAGAGAGGGGGGAAAAATCAGCTGAAAATCAGAAAAGATGAATCTGTCTTTCTCGTCTAATGAGCGTCTGATTGAATACTTCAGAGAGAGAACATGCAGTCATTTAAGTTCAGCTCCTCAAAGACGACCAAAAAAATCTAATTACAATAAAACAGACATAACATAGCTGTGAAGCAGCCACTTACGGCTAATCATATCAATTACTGCGCCCGGGGCTCCTCAGAGACACCGAGTGATTGTTTGAAGAGAAAAATTGTATTTGGTGAGCCCGAGACACTCACTCACAGCAAACCATCCATTACTCTCCATTCACTTTCCTCTGCAAAACTCGTAACCTGCACATACACAAACACACACACAAGAGTAAGAGTAATCACAGGCAGGAATGTATAGGTTACTGCCGCAATTGATGCTGTCGAGCGGTTTAAATGTGTCGTAACTACGTAAATTGGATGTTAAATGAGATGAGAAACTTAGATGCATAATAGGAGATAAATGAAAACAAGACTGTTATTGTTGTCTGTTAAAGATGTAGACGGCATGAAGCCGCAGGTGTGTAAATGTTTTCACTTGAATCTACTTTACACAGCAATATCTGTGTATGTGTGCCTGATCGGTATACATAAACATACATATATAGTTATTTCAGGGTCAATCCTCAAAACAATTTCTTTTTCTTTATACATTTTCAAAACAACTGGAAAAACAAGTAAATTATAAAGTAACAAGTAAATAAATTCATGCATTGCAGAGTTGTGGTAACTTTACATTATAGTGGCTTTGATGATCTGTACATTAGACTTAATTATGATATTCTTTAACTGTGAGCAATTGCTGCTTTAAGGGATATGAATTACATAGAATTAATTCAAATTACCCAGTAATATACTTAAATAAATATACAATACCGTTACAGTTTAAATTTCAAATTTCATGAAAACCACAATGAAACAACAGAGCTAATAACGTCTTAGAAATACTGCAGCGCTATTTAAAAAAAAATAACTGTGTAGAGGAGGATATTCATTTATGAACTAAATTAAATTTATAATTAATTCTTTGAATGAAGTGATTTTTTTGTGTCTATATTTAGAAATATTCTGAAAATCCCTAATTAATAATCTTTTTTCCCCTCTGTCATAATATTAAATAATTTTTAATGTACAGATGCTGATTTACTGGAGAGAAGATGGATATTCTTTTAGCATTAAACGTGTCTAAACAGCCTGACTTATATTTGACAGCGTTTGCTTTTGCTGATGTGTGAGTGTGTTTCAGTCTGACGTCAAACACCGACGATCAGCTGAATACTCCATTTAAGACCACTACATAAAAAAGTGTTTTCCAGAAAAAGAGTTTAGCATAAAACACCAAATATACTGCATGTGATTCCTGAAGGCAGTTGTGACTGTGATTGTTTCCTCCAAGCAGTCAATATTTCACCCTGTCAAACGGTCCTGAACATGGGGCATAAATGAGTGAACAATAGGTCACATGTCCTGGTCCCTCCCAGCACTTCACCCGCTGTTAACTGTCTTTGTTAGCGCACAACAGATGCATTTGTAAACGCCTGTGGCTCTTTTAACCACACAATTAATCAAGAGAGCTGCTTTTCCCTTTGTGTTTTTATTGTTTCTTGTTTTCTTTTGTTACAATATCTGCTGTCAAGGAGCACTTAGTTTATTTCACCAGCTGAAATCCCCCCAGGCCTCCGGTACCAGACGCAGGGCTTTAACCGAGAGCATTTTCATCCACAGTCTCTCCAGTCCAGCTGAATGATGCTGGAAATGATGCTCTGGGACATATTTTGTCAAAACTATGCCATATCCAAGACTCAAACGAACAATGTTTCTGACATATTCATAAAAAATGAAATAGGCCTATTTGAATTTAAATATAAATAACAAAAATACTGAAAGAACTTAAATATTAGCTAGGTAATATTACAATTCTATTATTTAATCATAATATTATTAAACTAAAATATTAAAATAAATAAATATATAACTTGTACTGGTCTAAATAAGTAACTTTTAGAATGATACATTTTAATATTTAAGTTGAGATATATATATATAGCTCTGAAAAAAAATTAAGAGACCACTTAACACTGAGAAATCCTAGTGGTCTCTCTCTCTCTCTCTCTCTCTCTCTCTCTCTCTCTCTCTCTCTCTCTCTCTCTCTCTCTCTATATATATATATATATAGAACAAATAATTAATAACTAAAATATTATAGTAAAAATATTAGTTTAATTAACATTATTATGATCTAATAATTATAATTTTAAACACAAATTACAAAATATACTAAAAAACCTTATATTTTACATTTCACAGCAATATTATTGATCTGACTGTACTGACACTGTTGTATGAGAACTAAACTGAGCTGGACAACTGCTTTATTTTTTTTGGAAATTAAAATAACTATTTTAATAATTGATTTCACAACGCAACTGAATCAACACTGAACTGAAAAAAGACGATTCAGTGTGTAAATATCTAAACATCATTTGGTCAATTGTCTATTTAAGCTGCATAAACACGCTCTTTTATATTAAAAACAAGGTGGATAATGCTTTATGAATATGTCCATAATGCATTATATATTCTCACTCAAACACTTGGTTTATCAATATACAAATTTAGCATATGACATCAGTCTGTGGCTAACCTCATCAACATGCATGATGCTTTCCAAAAAAACAAAAAAGTGATAATACAAGAGCAAGAATGCAGGGGGAAAAAAAGAAACAAGAAAACGGCAGTTGTATTAGAACATGTCAGCACGTGTGTGTGTGTGTGTGTGTGTGTGTGTGTGTGTTTGTGACGCTGTCAGCAGATCGGAGATACGCTTGATAAGATTCTGTCTAATAGGAGCTGCTCCCCACGGTCGGGTCAGACAGCCGTTTCCAAAAGCTACACACACACACACACACACACACACACACACACACACACACACACACACACACACACACACACACACACACACACACACACACACACACGCTCGTCCTCTTCCTCTGGCCCTGACAGACACCATGAAAAGCTCAGATTAAGAAGCCCATCATGTTGCCCTGAGTTGCCCACTGAGAGACCACGAAATCAAGCTGTCAGAACAACAGAGAGAGAGACAAAGAGAGAGAAAGCAAACGAGTGCCAGGACGAGAGAGTTTGTTCAAGTGTCTAAGTGAAAGTGTGTCAGCAATGTATATTTCACACGGCACAATTTCTCAAAGTAAACGAGTACTTTGAAAGGGAAGCATGGAAAAATTAGAAGTGAAGTGAGAGAAGTCATAATTAGTGTGACAGTGTCATTTGTGTGATTGACTGTGTGAATAACAGACATCTGTGTGTGTGTGTGTGTGTGTGTGTGTGTGTGTGTGTGTGTGTGTGTGTGTGTGTGTGTGTGTGTGTGTGTGTGTACACCTGTTGTTCTCTTTATTCACATATAGAGCTCATGTGATGAATATGAGATGTCCTACAGCCATTACAAACATTCCACATTAGTTGCTAGACTTATAAATCCCCTATAAATTGATAGTAAAATTATATATATATATATATATATATATATATATATATATATATATATATATATATATATATATATATATATATATATATATATAGCCTAAATATATATTTACTTTTATATCATTATATTATTTTTTAAATAATTTTTAATTCAAATTTATAATTAAAAAAAAATTCACAAACGAGCTCAATTGTTATATTGTGACCAATAAATTACCTGTTATAAAATCATTTTAAATGTGAAATAATTAATAAAGCTTAAAAAAGCTTAAAGTTCAGTAACAACTATGAAACCTGTTCATAGTGTACATACCATTAAAAAAATGCTATTCAATTTTTGTATCTAAAATGTTTTTGAAAGTCTCTTATGCTGCCTGATAAAAAATGCAGTATATTTTTACTCTATAAAATAGCTGTTTTCAATGTTAATATATGTTCAAATGTAATTTATTCCTGTGAACAAAGCTGAATTTTCATCATCATTCCTCCAGTCTTCAGTGTCACATGATCCTTCAGAAATCATTCTAATATGAGGATCTGCTGCTCAAGAAACATTATGATTAATACAAATTAAGTAAACAATGATAAAAAAAATCAGCATTTCTTTGAAATATAAATATTTTGTAAGACTATAAATGCTTTTAATCAAATTAAGGCATCCTTGCTGAATAAAATATACATTTCTTAAAAATAAAAATAAATCACAATACTACTAACCTTAGTTTACATGACAGGGACTAGATCTTTTGGCAGATGAAATCCACTTAATGCTAATAAAAATGGAATAATATACTAGTTTATATTATTTCTTAATTCTTACACAAGACTTTAAAACTTTACATTTACATTATTTCTTACTCAAGAAAAAGCCTTGCTGTACTTTAGCCGAAGAGTGAATTGAGGCACAATATGATCATAAAAACGAAAGATCTTTTAAATCACTCAGAATAGCAACCGACCGATTCATTGGAGTTTGTACCCGTTACACATTAAAAAACAGCCCCGCATCACAAAGCCCACGCAGAATATTCACACTGTCAGTTGCCATGGTAACACACGTACAACCACGCCACCCGAGCAACCTGCAACATCTCCAGGTTTAATTGAAAGCGCAGTGTTTACATTGCCCTAATTGAAGTCAAATCACGTCGCAATAGAGTTTAAAAATAATTACAGAGGCACCAGCTGAATGCCTTTAAATCCTGTTTTTTTACCCATATCTAACCTCAAATCTACTTTAGCAGAGGAAAAACAACTCCTCAATTCAAGTATATTAAAGCTTTAATTAAGGTGTGCCATGCCTTTTGTCAGAATGCTGTGATAAACTGCATTTTGAAGCAAATTACAGCACAATCTTGAAGGCCTGCTGCTCAGTAGCTACAGTTAGTGTGACCTCTATTAATCTAAGTGAAACGGCTCCCGGCTCAGATACGCTTCGTTTTATTTGAACAGCTTTTAATTGTCATTATGAGCCGAGTTGCATGTTGCTGATAATTCTCTTGATTTTATTAACTTGACAGTGCAGGACTGCTGTTTGCAGCACCGTCACACTTGAAACACAGACGTTACAGCTAAACAATCGTTCAGCATCACATTCACATTATGAGCTCTATTTTAACGATCTGAGCAGACAGTCTAAAGCAGTGCACTTAGGGTTTGTCCGGAATCACTTTTTCTAGTTTAAAAAATGGTTGGTGAGGCCAGCGCATGGTACAAAAGGGCTGCCCCAGTCTCTTAATGAGTCAAGGGTGTGTTTTGGGTGTAGCACGCAATAAACCAATCAGAGTCTCATCTCCCATTCCCTTTAAAAGGCCAGTTGCGGCTGCACCATGGTAGAATTTTCGAATCCTTTAATTCTTAAGGCCTGAGTCCATAATTCGCATGCGAAATTTACGCACGTCAAAAAATAAATTCGACCTCACGTTATGTCAATCACGCTTGCACACTGCCTCCGAAACTTTCGTCCATCAAAAAAAAAATTCGGAACAGGTTCGATTTTATGCGTTTTTTCGCATCCGTAAAAATGCATTTTGAGAGACGTTTTGACAACTCAGAGCCACCATACATAATATTCTAGCAAAAATACCACAAATATTATTATATCACAGCTATAATTATAGCACATCAAGTCTCTGTAAAGCTCTCTGTGTGTGTGTGTGTGTGTGTGTGTGTGTGTGTGTGTGTGTGTGTGTGTGTGTGTGTGTGTGTGTGTGTGTGTGTGTGTGTGTGTGATCGGATTAATAGACATACTGCCAGGTGTTCGGGATCAATTGATTCACGGAATTTAGTGGTCTTCTTTTTAATACGTGGCTCCAGTGTGGCTAGCAAAGCATCAAACTGAGCCACTGAAACTTTAAATCGGTCGGTCTGGATCCCGCTTGATAAGGAGGCGAAACTCTCCTCTCTACATGATCGCAGGAGTGGATGATGAACAATATCTCCTCAGGAAAAACAAAATCATCCTCACTAGACGTCACTTTGTCTTGTTTTGCGTTTTTTCCTGCAACGCATTCATTAATACCCATCCGACTCAGTGTGCAAGGTCTCTGTGTGACGAATTTTTTGGATCACGAATACAAAAAAACGCATGCGAAAATATCGGACTCAGTGTGCAAAGACCTTTAATGTTTAAAAATGTTTGTGCTGCCGCATGTCCCTGTGTGTGTAATAAGTAAAGTGTAGGCGTGTGTTGCACCCAAAAATTGATTTAATTACACACTTTTTTTAATTACTTACCCTGATGTCGTTCGACACCCGTAAGACCTCCGTTCATATTTGGAACACAAATGGAGATATTTTTTGTTGAAATCCGATGGCTCAGAAAGGCCTTCATTGACACCGATGTCATTTCCTCTCTCAAGACCCATAAAGGCACTAAAGACGTCGGTGCAAAGCCCATCTCACTACAGCGGCTCTACAATCATTTAATGAAGCCACGAGAATAGTTTTTGTGTGCAAAAAAAAAACTAAATAACGACTTTTAGTGATGGGCCGATTTCAAAACAAAGTTTAGAACGGTTATGAATCAGCGGATCGATTCATGATTCAGATCGCGTGTCAAACTGCTAAAATCACGTGATATTGGCGATCAGAATCATGAATCAATACGCTGATTCATCCGTTCGAAACTTTGTTTTGAAATCGGCCCATCACTATATAAGTTGTTATTTAAAATTATTCTCGTGGCTTCATAAAATGATTGTAGAGTCGCTGTAGTGAGATGGGCTTTGCACCGACGTCTTTAGTGCCTTTATGGGTCTTGAGAGAGGAAATGACATTGGTGTCAATGAAGGCCTTTCTGAGCCATCGGATTTCAACAAAAATATCTTCATTTGTGTTCTGAAGATGAACGGAGGTCTGACGGGTGTCGAACGACATTAGGGTAAGTAATTAATAAGAGGATTTTCATTTTTGGGTGAACTAACCCTTTAAACAGCACAAAAAATACTACTGACTTTACACCAGGTTTTTGTTGGTCAATGGCACAGTTATTTTCAGTTCCCTGAAAACAGCAATGCATCAACAATGCGCCTAAAAGAACACACCTAATTTTTAAACCAGCAAATGAGACCATGGGCGAACAAATGCGTGTGAGTGCATTTGCCATTGGTGCTGGATGCGAAAATAATAACTGCGTCGAGCTGATGGATGTGCTGGTCTGAAAACCGGGTGTGTTCAGGCGCATTGTTGGCAGGTATTTTGACGGAACTGAAAATAACTGCGCCATTGGCCAACAAAATCCTGCTATAAAGTCAATAGTGCAGTATTGTTAGTGTTATTTAAAAGGCACGTTAGTTATATGCACCTAAATGCGGGTGCACAACACGCGTATGCTCTGCTTATTACACACAGGGATGCATGTCCCTATGTGCTAAAGGGGCTGTTGTCATCTATTTGAACAGCATTTCATTGGTTAAATATTGCCTCGTAGTTTAATGATTACATCGACAGTATGAATTATAATGATCATGCTGTCCTCATAATTACACCGAGAATGAAACCAGGCAGAGATAAACAGCTAAGCACGCAAGATGCGCACATGAGTGTTTTTCGCAGGACGCTTTTGGAGTGCATCTTAACGGCACACTGACATCTTAACAGCCTCCAGTGATGGAAGGAGATGGTGTTGACTTCTCTCTCACACCCGTCCGTTCCCTCTCTGAGAGGCACATAATAATGTCAGCTGCACATCAGATCTGGGTTGTGCTTTACTGCAGTGATAAACAACAAGTGCCATAATGCTCAATAAAGATATGGCTTGTTGCTTGACAGAGAAAAGCCTCATACTGGCCATAAACTACAATTTCTCTCAGTTAATGGGCAAAATGTACTGAAAAGCTCTCGATGTACATGCTTACACACTCTCAAACACACATACACACATCAACAGGGCTGGAAGAGCCCTCTAGAGTCAGCAAGTATGAGTTTATGGGAACAAGTGTTCTATGACATTAACATTATGATTAATGTGCAAGTTATGGACTAGCAGATGATGAGACAGGTGTTCAAAACACACACGTCTGGTTCGCTATCTTTGTGGGAACTCTCCAAAGGTGTGATGGTTTTTATATTGCACAAACAGTATATTCTACAACTTCCCTCACACTGCCTCTACCCCTAAGCCTACCCATCACACACATGTATAGCTTGTTTCCTTATGGGGACTTCGATTTTGGACCCCATAGTCCCCAGGAGTCTGTGTGCATTCAGGTTGAAGTCCCCACTGGGATAGAAAAGCAGCATGTAAACACACACACACACACACACACGCGCACACACACACTTTACTAGCTAGTTATTAAGATCAAAACTTAATTCCATTTTATACATTAGTCACACTGCTCAAGTTGCATCTTTTTCTCAAAAATGTCACCATGGCCTTCAGAGTCTGTCAGAACTGCCATCCTGGACTGATGCCCAATCTGGAAAACGGTTTTCCACACTGGTATAAATATTAGGAATTGGACTGCATGTTTCTTAGTTGAAGTAACACTAAAATGAAACCCATATTTAGCCATTTATTTCAACATTAGTATAACTCACATAGTGCCCCCTAAAAGAATAAATTAAATAAATTAATGAATGAAGCTTTAGAATGTCTAACATTAGAAAAAAATCAAACCATTATAAACTAAGTTTGGAATAAATGATCAAAAATACAGTAAAACTAATGTTGTGAAATATTATAACAATTTAAAACTAATTTTAATTTTATTATATTTTAAAATGTATTCCTGTTATGATACCTCCAGTCTTCAGTGTCACATGATCCTTCAGAAATTTTAATTCTAATATGCCGATTTGCTGCGCAATTATTATAAATTATAACTGGAGCTCAAATATTAATAATGGTTCTTATTTTGATCAATGTTGAAAACTTAAAGGTCCCTCTGTAGCTAATAATTTTATCCCTTAAAACTCTTACATTTTTGAGCACCAAAATGTCACATTTAAATGCATTTTCCTTGACAAAAAAAAAGTGTATTTATGCCATAAAATAGCTTAAAAGTAACTCTACACCCTAGCCTCATTTAGTATAGGTACTATGAATATGCAAATAAGCCCCGCCTCCATTCACTCTCATCAGCTTAGAGACCCGCTTACTGACTATCAGACCCGCTGACTGATGAAAGACTACAATTCCCAGAATGCTTCGCTGCCCTGTGAGGCCATTCCCAAAGCCACCAACTTGATTACTGTGACTGAGTTGGAGAAGACACTACAATTAAAAACTGAACATGTCTGTTCAATATAATGAGTGAGTCACCGCGCGAGTCTCACAGCACTGAGCACTAACTACAGGAGTCAGATTAATGAGCTGATGAGCTCTCGTGATGAGAGCTGAGGTAATCGCGACGGCACTCGCGGCATACATTCACACCTCGAGTTCAGTCTGGCGCGTTTCAGTTCATGCCTTTGCAAGCTTAACTTTCATAAAAATTAATATGAGAAGTTAAAAGACTTACATTGCTCACCATAGCTCCGTTTTAATGAGTGCCTGTAGCTGGAGCTGAGCTCTGAGTGTGATCTCCATCCCCCATGCGCGGGTTCAAAACATGCGGAAATGGCTCCCTCTGCTGGCTGTAGTCTTTAGCCTTTGGCCAAACATTCCTCCTATGATGGAAATATCGTCAATTTGCGTCATAGGAGGAATTTTTCCAGAAATAAAATGCATAAATCTCGTCTCAGGGGAATATGAGGGGGAAAAGCACATTTATTTGAATATACTCCAGGGTTTCTACTGATACAAAGCCATATGCTAATCGCTGAAGTAACCCTTTAATCTCTCTGACGCGTGGTGACGATCTGATAGCATTTCTCATTTCTGTCAATAAGGAGGAGGGGAGATGTTAGGGAGGATGTTTCAGCCGGGACTTTTTACTACGGAGAATCAAAGTACTCTCAGAAGTGCTATTCCACCATACATTATAGTTCTCCTTTTTAATCCGCTTAGATAAGCGCCACGTTTTATTTTGTGTCACAAAACTATTTATAGGGGAAAAAATGGAGATGTTTGGTCGCTTCTAACTTGATCTCTGTTTGGGACCATAGTGAATGAACTGGGCTTAGATCAGATCGTCGTCACCGCGCGTCAGAGCGATTAAGTGCACGAACTGAGACAAGAGAGGTATGTCTCAACTCGTCTAAGTTAAGGGAATAACATAGTTTAATATGAAAAAACAATAAGTTTCCCTTTAAGGAGAAAATACTAAGCAATGGTGTAGACTTAAGAATATGTTTGAAAGCATATTCAGATAGACACTGACATATACACAACATGAAAAACAGTGGTGACTTACTGATTTTAACCACAGGGGGACTTTTATTAATTTTTGTGTACTGTGATGCATTATTTAATGAATAGAAAGTTACAAAAAACTGCATTAATTGAAATAGAAAACTTTCGTAATATTATAAAAGCCTTTCCTGTCAGGTTTGATTACTTTAAGGCATCCTTTGCTGAATAAAAGCATTATTTTATTTATTTTAAATCTTACTTACACCAACGTTTTGAATGGTAGTGTAATGATTTCTGAAAGATCATGTGACACTGAAGTAGAGTGTGGCAAAAGTGTCCAAATACCTTTTGGAGAATCGTAACATGTTTAGTATTACCGTTTTCTTTTCTTTCTTTTTTAGACATCTCTTACCTTTTGTTCTTCTCAACTTCCTCACCTACAACATGTTTGTTATCTTGAAGAAAAAAAGCATAGTTCCCATTGGCAGAGAGCTTGTGATCTCCTTGAATGTTGTATTTTCTTGTGTCCAGGACGACCTGCAATCGATACAACGTTAACTAAATCCTAACAAAGTATTTTAGAAGTATCTACACTCTCAAAGAACTACAATACGTACCTGTTCCCTGTATTTCATGCTAAACACTGCAAGAAAATACAGTACATAACACTCCTGATTGGCTCATCCCTTTCTGACATCATCTCATTAGTAAATAAAGCCTCAGATGATTACATTCAAGCGGCGGTCAGAAGCATTCGCATGTGTTCCTTTCTTAACATTTTTTCAGTAAAATATCCAAAAACCAATTGGCCAGTGAAAAAATGGTGAGGAAATTGCTATTGCTAACCAATGAACCGGGACGTGTGAGGGAGTCGCCTGTCAGTTACTTCGTATCTGCGTTCCTCTTGGTTTTCGTTTTTATTCTGCAGAAATAAAACGCAGTGAACACACAGTAACGACATTACTTCCTTTTAACACACTCAAATAGTATCTAATATGATAAACAGAGCTGCATTTGTTGTACCCCTGAAAAGGGGAGAAGATGATTAAACAGAAAACTCGCACTCGCTGTTTCTCCACTGCAAGCTTTATGTCGAATCAATTTAGTATCAATTAACATTAAAGTTTTTTCTTCAAACCTCATTGTCATGTTTCTTGACATACATTCAACACTTTGTACCATACACATTTAATTAAGTGAATACATGTCTGTAAATAGGCTTTTCGAATACCATAAAACTAATCATGTATACAAAAATACAATAAAACATTTTTAAGGCATTTTACAATTACCTTAAGATTTTAAATCTTTCACTTTTTAGACATAGATGCATATTAACTATATGGAAAATCAGCCATAAGCATGTAAATGTACCATTTCAATTAGTTATTTTATCTGAAAATGCATCTGAAATTCTCAATTCGTTTTTCACACTCAATATATTCACCTTTGTTCAGCACATGAACAAATTACACATTAAATTCACAAATATAACCCAAATACTGAACATATTCGAGACTCGCGCCATTACATAGGCCTAACGCCATTATCAGCGCGCTCAAAATGGATCCCTGAGCTCGTACATCTCTAAATTAACCTTTTTAACATTTCCAAACACACAATCAATATAATACTCGCATCTGGATACTCTTAAACATAATATAAACATCACTTCAAGGTATTTTGACTAATTATTATTATTTATACCTGAAAAGGGGAGAAGATGATTAAACAGAAAACTCGCACTCGCTGTTTCTCCACTGCAAGCTTTATGTCGAATGGAGAAATCCCGCGAGTTCTCCCCCTAGTGTTCGCGCAGACCAGAGCAATCGATCGTCCAACTTATCATAACAAACGAACTGATAACAGATAACTAAGAATGACCATCAAATACATATTAACATTTTATAAACTTTTTTACATATTCAAAATAGCAATTATATATAGAAATATGCATATATAGTACAGTATAACAGACTTATGCATTTTTTAAATGCACATGTTCATTTTCACTCCGTCACACACTCCCCTACAAAAATAAATGTCGTCTCGACATTCTCTTTCAAGAGTCTCTCAGTATTTTGTAATTCACACAAAAGTATTTTTGTAGTGCAAGAATTTTCTATTCAATCTTTTCACAGTCCATAGCTTGTCCCGAACTTAATAGTTCACTTTCTGGAGCATCTCAAGAATTTATCAGAAAGAACAGTCCATAAGTATCAAAGTGCAAAAAATGTTTAAAGAGGCATGAAACAACAGTCCATATTCCTTTTGGTTTTCAAGAGTTCAACAGCCTCTCAAGACTACAGTCCATAAGGCAAACAGTCCATAGTTTTCGCAAAATGTCAAAGTTCAAAACTGTTAAAAGGTAAAATTCCTTAAGCAAAACAGTCCATAGTTTTCTCAAAGTGCCAGACTGTAACAGTCCATAATGCAAGAAGTCCTCTGGTTACGAGTTCACAGTCTCCTTTCAACTTTAACAGTTCATGGTCCCTATTTAGTGGACTCCATACACAAAAGGCAACTGGTAACAGTACTGCTGAACAGGTGGCAACCATGTCAACGAACACTGTGTAGGCACGTAAGGTAAGATGTGTTGTGGTGTTTGCAAGATTCCACTTAGTTGCCTGACATCATAAGACGGTGTACCAAGTTCATCATAAGTTAGTACTCTTGGTGGGCATCTTTCCCTTTTAGGCAGTAGGTAAGTTTGTTCTCTTTGACTCTCTTGGTTACTTTCAAAAGGCGACATGTGAGCAGGAACTTGTTCATCAGCAGGTAAGTCAAACTCTTGTTCTGCATTGTCGATCTCCGCAGGTGGTTCTTGTTCCTCTTGGTCGCTTTCCACAGAAGCAATGGACTCAGAAACTTGTTCCAGGATCTCATCTGGATGCTCATCAGACTCTGAGGCAAGTAGTGGTTCAAGGTTTTCAGGCTCAACAAAGTTTGATCGAAGTACTCGTGGAGACACATAATGAAATTCATCTTCACTCTCCTCATCAGACTCTACATCATTACTTTGAGGCTTTTTCAACTCTCGTTTCTGTCTTGGCTTTGGTTGTGGAGCAGTTTCGAGAGGTAGGTGGTCACAAGGCATTAACAAATTGCGATGTAGGACTCTGGATCGTCCCTTTCCTCTTTCTGGCTTAACTTCCTAAATTGGAAGCTCACTACCTATCTGTCGCACAACTGTATGGATGTTATCTTCCCAAAAATTGCGAAGTTTTCCAGGGCCTCCTCGTGGTGTTAAATTCTTTACAAGGACACGATCACCTGGCTGCAGTGTGGTACTCCTCACCTTGTTGTCAAAGTTCTTTTTGCTCCTGTCTGCAGATTTTTGAGCACACTCTCTGGCAATTTTATACGCCTCTTCCATTCCATGTTTCCATTTTTCAACGTACTCTTTCTGGTTACAGGATGGCATTTCTGAATTAAGCCCAAACAGCATGTCAATAGGCAGTCTTGGAGACCTCCCATATAACAGGTAAAAAGGAGAGAACCCTGTGACTTCTGAGTGGGTACAATTGTAAGCATACAGTAGCTTATTCAAGGAGTCTTTCCAGTTAGACTTTTGGCTTTCTGTGAGAGTTCTGAGCATCTGTAATAGTGTCCTGTTAAAGCGCTCCGCTTGGCCATTGCCTTGAGGGTGATACGGGGTTTTCCTGGAACCGGTGATGCCACAGTACTTTTGGAGCTGTTCAAACAATTGATTCTGAAACTCTCCACCTTGATCATGATGGATACGAGAGGGGAAGCCAAATTTTAAAGCGAAGTCATTAAAGATGCGATCTGCAGCTGTCTTTCCTGATTTGGAAGTAGTAGCGTATGCTTGGGCAAATCGGGTGAAATGGTCTACTACCACAAGAATATACTCAAAACCTCCTTTACAACGGTCTAAGTGGAGAAAGTCAATAGAGATCAATTCAAAAGGCTGGGTTGTGACAATGTTTGTTAACGGAGCTCTCGTCTCATAACAGGGCTTCTTCTGTTTTAGGCATCTGCATGTTTTTGTGACATAATGTTCGACGTCTGCCTGCATACCGTATTTTCCGGACTATAAGTCGCACTTTTTTTCATAGTTTGGCTGGTCCTGCGACTTATAGTCAGGTGCGACTTATATATCAAATTTAATTCATACTGACTGACAAGAATAAACATATAGCCGCGAGAATGCGCTCTATGCTGCTCCTGTAGCCTAATATTTACTTATAGACAACAACTTAGAAAGACTGAACACAAACAAAATGCCCCCATAAAGAAAATCTTATTCTGCAAAACACAAACAGCATGTTGTAAAATATGCAGCGGAGAACGAGTCTCACAGCGTTCGTCTCGCGCGGCTGCGCCTCTCCCGGCAGAGAGTTCAAGCGTCTGTGGACTCGTTCCTTCAGCTCTGGCCATCTTGCTTACAAGTAGATTTCTTTTTCTTCTTCATTACAGTTAAAGTAACCTCTGCTTTTCGCCAGTCCCTTACAAGTTTCTCACTCACTTCAAACTTTCTTTCTTCTGCTCGGGTTATGCAGTGAAGCGGGCACGAGCGAGTGCACGCGAGCAGAGTGCACTTACAGGTGCTCGCATGCGCGCGCGGGAGCTCGCGTGCTCGCATGCGCGCGGCTCCAGCTCTGCCCTAATGCGACTTATAGTCCAGTGCGCCTTATATATGTTTTTTTCCGCGTCATGATGCATTTTTTGACTGATGCGACTTATACTCCGGAGCGACTTATAGTCCGGAAAATACGGTATATGGCCAAAAGAAACGCTCACGGATGAGTGCAAGAGTGCGGTCTGTACCTTGATGGCCCATTTTATCATGAAGCTCCTGCAAGACTGTTCCTTTATATTTCTCGGGCAGGACCAACTGTGTGCGGGTGGACGTGGATCGGCAGAGGATACCATCTTTATTAATGGTAAGCTTTCCCCATTCTCGAAACAGGCATTTTGTTTTTAGGCTGCATGTCTTGAGCTGTTTCACTGGTGGTTTTGTTTCAGACAGCTTCCATTGATATACTGGACTAATTTCCTGGTCATTCATTTGAGCTTCTCTGATCTCGTCTCCAGACAGTGGGGTTATGGATGGAGTTGCTGGACCGGCTTCAACAGATGAACAGTTTGTCGAGACTGACCATGGGATGCTGGGTCCTTCCTGAGCTTCTACTGCCTGAATCGTTGCGCATATTACATCTGAAGACAGCTCCTCAGAACACTCATTCATCACTGTTCCTATGTCGAGTGGCAATCTGGATAGTGTATCAGCGTCGATGTTTTCTCGGCCAGGGCGATATCGGATTGTGAAGTGGAAATCTGACAATTCGGCCACCCACCTGCAACCTGTAGCATTCAGTTTGGCAGTTGACAGAACATACGTCAGGGGATTGTTATCACTATATACGGTAAAGGTTGGAGCATAGTACAAGTAATCCCGGAATTTTTCGGTGACTGACCACTTCAGAGCAAGAAATTCGAGCTTGCCTGAGTGTAGGTGGTAGTTTTTCTCAGCAGCAGATAAAGTACGAGATCCGTAGGCAATCACACGAAGTTTTCCATTTTGATGCTGGTACAATACGGCACCCAAGCCTTGAGCTGACGCATCCGTATGCAGGACAAAAGGCTGTGAAAAGTCAGGGAATGCTAATACAGGGGGCTGAAGCAAACAGTCAATTAGCTGTTCGAGAGTGCTTTGATGCTGATCAGTCCAGGTAATAGGCCTACTCGATGGGACACCGGTTTTCATGCATTTTGTCTTTGGTTTTCTCTGATTGTCTCTCACGCAAGTATTACCTTCTGGAGTGCTTTTTAACAGGTCGTACAAAGGGCTAGCGATGCGAGAGAAATCTTTAATGTACTGCCTGTAGTAGCTAAGTAGACCAAGAATTCTCCTCAGCTCACCAACATTTTTTGGTTGTTTGTCTTTCAGAGATCTGACAGCTTCTGTGTCTGCAGGATCAACCTTACTTCCCTCTGCAGAGACTATTCTACCCAGGTAGCGGACTTCAGGTTTGAAAAGCTCACACTTACTTGGCTTGAGTTTGATGCCATGTTCCTTAAGCCGTTGCAGTACTTTCCTTACATCCTGGACGTGGTTCTCAAAGTTCTTACTAAACACCAAGGTGTCATCAAGGTATGGAATGCATATCTCATCTCGCAGGCCTTCTAAACACTCCTCCATACACCGCTGGAAGGCTGCTGGAGCATTCATGAGGCCAAAAGGAATTCGCACCCATTCATATAGACCCCAAGGTGTCACGAAGGCCGTTAAGTGCTTACTTTCTCCTGACATGAACCCCTGGTGGTAGGCCTTCCCTTGATCTAATGATGAAAACCAAGAATTGCCACCAAGGCTGTCCATGATGTCCTGTACTCTCGGAATTGGTTGTCTATCAGGGTGAGTCTTTCTGTTTAGGTCTCTATAATCGATGCATAAACGAAGGCTGCCATCTTTCTTCCTTACACACACAATTGGAGATGAGTATGATGATTTGGATTTTTCAATCCAGCCTTGGGCTATGAGATCATGCAAATATTCTTTCATCTCACGATAAAGGGGTTTTGGCACAGACATATAAGTGCGACTGACTGGCTCCTTATCTTTAAGGGAGATACTCAACTGCAAATCTCTGATACACCCAATGTCACTGTCTGACTTAGAGAATGAATGGCACTCTTCTCTTAACATTTGCTGTACTGCCTGTCTCTGGTGTTTACTCAGGTGGCTGACATCGACGGGCGGGTCCCAATCATCAGTGCTGGTGTGGTCAAGACAGTTATCCGCAACCTGGATGTGACACACTTCAACAGAGGTAGGGTTTGCTGGCACTCCAAGCATACTAGCAGGTAAGACATTCTTGACAAGCTGTACAGTACCGATGGAAGTTTGGCCCATAAGAGTTACATCATGATCAGTGTCATTGTACACCTCGATTTTGATATTTGTTGGAGCCCCTTTTGTCAGCCTCACTAGACTTTCGGTGAATTCAAGCCCATCCGGCCACTGGCGCTTCACATCAGGTTCAAATATGAGTGTGCTGTCCTCTTTAACTGGTTGCATATACGCTCTGCATGAAATCTGTACAGTACTACGTTTAGGGACACTAACATGCACTTTTGTGGTCTTTACTGTATATTCACATGAGCTTTCTGTACTCACAAGTTGGATGAATGCCTGGACTTTGTTCCTTTTTAGGCTGGGAAAGGCAGAAAGCACAGTTCTCTCAAGGGTGTTGTTGCTTACAGTACTTGGTTGTGCTTGTTCAATGGCGTTCACGGTTTGTTCTATCACATTGAAACCTATGATGGGGTGAGAGAGATTTTTACCCCTTGCTACGAGCATAGGAATGACAAGTTCAGTTTTGTGAGCTGCCAGTGATGATAATCTGAACGTCAATTCAACATATCCGATATAGGGCACATCAATACCGTTGGCAGCCACCAGATTCAAGGTATTTGGAGCCTCAAGAATGTCAGAAACATCCCTCAATGGCACTTCCGGTAAGTATTCCTGTTTCCATCCTTCATCAATGACACATACCTGAGAGCCAGTGTCCCACAGTGCTTGAATTCGTTGACCGTGCAGGTAACATTCAACGAGACATTGTCTCCCAACCAAAGATGTCACAGAGGAATGCTGGTTAACCTGGGTTCTGCAAGGGGCGTGAATACTCATTGTCGCAGAGGAGTCTGATCTCACTGAATTGATGCAAGTTCGCTTGTGTTCAGCCCAATGGTGAGTTTGGCAGATCTCAGAACAATACAGTTCCTTTTTACATTGTGAACACCGCTTCATCTGCCTATCTGTCCTTCCACAGGCTGCACATCTCTGGGACTGATCAGTAGCTCTGGTTACTCCCTGTCCCGCGGAAGTAACCTGTCTCCATTTAAAGGATTCTCCCTTGAAGGCTTAATGCCACGGATTCTGCATCCCGCTTGGAAGTGCTCACCACTGCCACATCGGAAACAATGCATGCAACGATCCTCTGTTCTTTGCTGCTGACAATTGAAGCACTTTCTTGCTTGGAAACGAGGAGTCAGTGAGTAATGTTGTCGAGGCATATACTGGGGTTGAAACTGAGTGTTCGCTCTTGTTTGGTTGGCACCCGGTGACACCCAATGTGGCTGCACTTGACACTGAACACTTTCTCTGTCAGAAGGAATGGGAAATTGTGGTGAGGCAAAGGCTGGTTGCTGCAACGATTCCCTGATGTGAGCTATTTCAGCATTTAGTGCTTTTAGTGAAGCGACATCAGTTCTGAGTTCTTTAAGTTCGGTCAGCACATCAGAGGATGATTTCGGCACACTTTGAGTCACACTGGATTTCTTATCAGTCACTTCACCACTGGACTTAACTGCATGGACCACAGTAGTTGTGTGCTGCACATTGATTCTCTTTTTCTTTTGTCTTTCTGCCTCATTGGCACAAGCACTGTTTAACTTCTCCATCAGTGTCTCATCTGTGGTTTTGGTGTCTAGAAGTAAGGGCTGCATGTCTACTTTAATGCTGTCACTTTGGAGACCGGTGAGTACAGTATGTAAGAACATGCTTTGAACTAACGCTGGATCATATTTGAGGCCTGACTCTGCTTCCTGGGACGCAAACAAGATTTTCTGACGCAGGTCAAGAACGCGCATGAGGAAATTCTGTGGTGTTTCTTTATTCCCTTGGCATTCAGAGGTAAGTTGCTTATAAAGTTCAGTGGCACTTTTTTCTTGAAAGTGAGAGCGCAAGATTCGTCTGAGGGTAGGTAGTGTCAGATTTGGCTTTCCTTCTAAATAGCTTCTTAACTGTAAGCCAGGAGAGATGGCACGAATGACTGCATCAACAATCTCACATTCTGGGTAGCCTCTGCTCAAACCGTTCTCAATTTGGTGTGCTAAGCTTGAGAAAGTTAATTTCTCTTTTTGACCTGGGTCACCAATTTGTCCAGAAATTTTGAAATCTTTGCGCCAAGGTGGGCTGGGGTGTTGGGTATTCACTAATTGTTGTGGGTGTGCAGTAATTTGAAGCTGGGACTGGGCAATGCTAGGTTTTGTGTTCACTTCTTCCAACTGTTGAATTTCACTCAATTTTTGTTTCATTGCGCTTTTTAGCTCATTTAGCTCTTTTTGCAGTCTATCTTTCTCAGTGACTTCACTTGGTCCTACTGTCTCATTTTCAGTGGCTGCATTTACTTCTATTATTTTGTCTCTCAGGCTTAATAATACAGACATGCCACCATCTTCTAGCTCTGTCATGCCTTCTTCGAGATGTTTAAGGATATGGGAGATCAAAGACATGCGAGATTTAGATGGAACGTTCTCTTGCCCTGCTATTTCCAGGAACTCACAAACACTTAAAAGCTTTTCTTTCGATAGTGGATTTAGCATGGCGATAACCTCTACTTGCATTTCCTCTAGCACTGTTGTCTCCATTTTGACACTAGAGTGGGCCTTTTCACTGAGCTGTGGCTTACTTGAGACAAGCTGAACTTTTCTGTTTCACCTGATGATCTCTGTGGCCTCAGGTTTATGGTTCTTTGTCTCTGTCTTGCCGTTACTGCAGGAACTCTTTCCCCTCTACTGTAGATCTGGGTTGATTTAGGAGATATACTGCATCAGGAGTTGTCTGCCAGGTAAGTGACGACTGCCCTCTGAAGAGTAAATCCCAGCGGTGCCTCCAAAATGTTGTACCCCTGAAAAGGGGAGAAGATGATTAAACAGAAAACTCGCAATCGCTGTTTCTCCACTGCAAGCTTTATGTCGAATCAATTTAGTATCAATTAACATTAAAGTTTTTTCTTCAAACCTCATTGTCATGTTTCTTGACATACATTCAACACTTTGTACCATACACATTTAATTAAGTGAATACATGTCTGTAAATAGGCTTTTCGAATACCATAAAACTAATCATGTATACAAAAATACAATAAAACATTTTTAAGGCATTTTACAATTACCTTAAGATTTTAAATCTTTCACTTTTTAGACATAGATGCATATTAACTATATGGAAAATCAGCCATAAGCATGTAAATGTACCATTTCAATTAGTTATTTTATCTGAAAATGCATCTGAAATTCTCAATTCGTTTTTCACACTCAATATATTCACCTTTGTTCAGCACATGAACAAATTACACATTAAATTCACAAATATAACCCAAATACTGAACATATTCGAGACTCGCGCCATTACATAGGCCTAACGCCATTATCAGCGCGCTCAAAATGGATCCCTGAGCTCGTACATCTCTAAATTAACCTTTTTAACATTTCCAAACACACAATCAATATAATACTCGCATCTGGATACTCTTAAACATAATATAAACATCACTTCAAGGTATTTTGACTAATTATTATTATTTATACCTGAAAAGGGGAGAAGATGATTAAACAGAAAACTCGCACTCGCTGTTTCTCCACTGCAAGCTTTATGTCGAATGGAGAAATCCCGCGAGTTCTCCCCCTAGTGTTCGCGCAGACCAGAGCAATCGATCGTCCAACTTATCATAACAAACGAACTGATAACAGATAACTAAGAATGACCATCAAATACATATTAACATTTTATAAACTTTTTTACATATTCAAAATAGCAATTATATATAGAAATATGTATATATAGTACAGTATAACAGACTTATGCATTTTTTAAATGCACATGTTCATTTTCACTCCGTCACACACGGTCACACATTACCTCATACTCATGACCGGAGAAGCGGAAATGGCGCCGTCGACTGTGACATAATAAAAGTCCCGCTGCTCGTGAGGCGTGTGTTGCATTCATCTTATTAACACATCGCTCCAGCGGCCGTGCTCAGCTCTACAACATTCGGCCCTGCTCTGCTTCACTCTACAGTAACGTTAATAACCGTATTCATGAACATGATTTCCGCCAGAGTCCTATCCCGATTCTTTTCTACCGGCTGTGAGGTGAAGACCACATGTCCCAAGATTCTGAGCTCAAACTTGCCATCATCAAACTGCTGTTCTTTTTGAACAGGCACCCTCTAGCGGACGGAAAAGTTACATAATGCACCTTTAATAAATGCATTTCAGAAATAGCAATAAACAAATATAGTGTTAAGAAAGACTAGATCCTTACTCATCTGCTTTTTCAACTTCATGTCTTGTGATCATGACATCACCGATGTGAATGCACTAGGGGTCTCCAAGCTTTTTTATTTGAGAGCTACTTTTTAAAAATGAAAGTCGCAGAGAGCTACTCATGTTCTACAATACTTAAAACTCTTAAATAATGCATCATAATTCTCATATTAACAACAATCCAAACTGTTTTACACCTGAAAGAGTGTAGTAGAAGTTCCAGTAGTTAGTACCAATACCATAAACATTTTACGGTAGTCCCAATTTTGGTACCACAGCAAAATGTTTTTTAATTTTTTTTACTATTTAAAAAACAAAACAAAATTTAAAACGTTTATTATTTACGATGATAATTATTATAAGTAAATCATACATAAACATTTAAAGGCTGTAAAAAGTTTAAAAAGTTATCATTGTTTATACATAAAATATCAAGTGGAAAATAAGAAACCATCTAGGCATTATTATTATTAGTAGAGACGTATTATTATTACATAGAGATGTAATTACATCTACTGTATAAGCTGCAACAGTAGCCTAATGTATTCTGTCAATTTCTCCATGTTAAACTTCACGTTAAAGCAAACTTTTATTATGACGGGTTGCCATGCATTGATCGAGTGTCTGTGTTCATATGACAGCTTACTTAAATGAAACATTAAATTCTCATGAAGTGACAGTTTATGCATAGTGGCACACTGCAGAGACACGCGTGTGTGTGTGTGTGTGTGTGTGTGTGTGTGTGCACGCGCTGCCGCGCCCTCGCATCTGCGCCTGTTATTCACGCAGAGACGCAGAATTTGCAGGAGTAATATTTAAATAGTAATTTGCAGTTTAATATTCACAGACACTAGTATTCGGCTACAGTTTGGAGCCCTGCGCTTGGATTAACACGAAAGCTGCGTGTACCGAATATAGGCCTAGCCTACTCGGGAGTCGGTACTAAAATTTCACGACCAACATCGTACTAAAGTAGCCTACCTGTACTTCTGACAACCCTACATTTGCATGTTTACATTGGCATTTGTTCATAAATAAAAAATTCTAAGTCAGTCTAAATTAGCTCACTCTGATTAGATGCAAAGTAGCCTTGGCGAGCTACCTCCAATCAGGCCACGAGCTACTGGTAGCTCGCGAGCGACGTGTTGGAGACCCATATGACAAAAAACAAGACAAAAATCACAGAATAATATGAAACAAATCAACCAAACGAACAAGAACTTCATAGTTTCCATATAGTTCTTTAATCACTGTAATTAAGAGTAAATGTAATCCTGTCGGACACCTGGATTAATGGTTTTGAGAAAGGCACTTCACATGTCTGAACATTTTGCATGTCTTGATCACACTAAACGCAGACAGAAAAATGTTACAAACTGCTGACATCGTGATATCTGGGAGTTTTAATCTGAATTAAATTTTTACCAATAAAAAAAACTGCCCAAATTGTCAGTACTGAGCTTGAAAAGAATTTATGAATACAGATGAGATGCGCCCTTAATGAAAGCAGACTAATGCAAGCAATATTTAGGACATTGAGTCGCTGAGAATGTTGACAGATATGAAGTCTTTCTGTTTTGCACAACACACACTCAAAAACCTGACAGGATATCTTCACAAGACAATATAAACCATTCCAAGTGTCATTTTAACCCAAAGTGAGCTATATTTGAATTATGGCACTCGCGAGTGTGAAAGGGTGATTGCAAGCACTGGGATAGTCGGCTCTTAGGGGGTGATGTTCGCCAGGGCCGTTTTAAACTGTCGCAGTAGCATAGAGGCGATCACGGTTTTCTCTGTGTTCACGGTGATCAGAGCATCAGGATCCTTCAGGGCGACTGACACCAGGACCAGAGAAGCAGAACTAACCGTCTTACCAGCAAACCTGTGAATACACACACACAAACTCAATTTGAACAACATTGGATTTTCATCATTAAAATCTGTCTAGTATTACTTTAACAAATACTTGCAATGTTATCATGCACAATTCATTAATTATTCAAAACAATTCATCTTGCAACTACATGTAATAACTTTCTCTGTATCGGAAATGACTGTTCTGTAGACCTGAACATGAAATTACTTAAACATTAAAATAACTGTGAATGAGATTTTTATAAAATAAATTAGAGAAATAAATGGAAAAAGATGCCGGCCACAGTCAAAATATTTGCTGTGTTGGCTTATGATTTAATGACTAATGATGAATGAATTAATATAATATAATATAATATAATATAATATAATATAATATAATATAATATAATATAATATAATATAATATAATATAATATAATATAATATAATATAATTAATATAATATAATATAATATAATATAATATAATATAATATAATATAATATAATATAATATAATATATAGATGATTAAAACGATAAGTAAGATGCTTTCCCAAATGAATCAAATAGGTTTCCAACAATTAATACAATGACTAAAGTAAGTTAATATATACATTTAATCAAGCACATTCATTTGTACCAGACCCATGTGTGAGCATCGGGGAGAACTTGAGTGTGTGGACGGGTGGGTGGGTGGGTGTGTGTGTGAACAGCCATGGCAGTCTATTATTTGGTCTGATTAAGAAGCTATTAGGGGCCAAGGGACACACTCCTGTCAATCACAGACTCAAACCCAGTAGCCTCTCACAGACAGGGAGCAAAAAGTGGGGGTGTACACTAAATAGAGTGCGGAAGACAAGAACTAATTTAGTAGTGATGGGCTACAGCATATTTAGCCATTTTGTGACTTAAATAACAGCTCTAATGTGTGATATACATACTGCAGTATTAAAGGCCATTCACACCAGTTCCAAAACGATTAAGCAAATTGAATTATGCAGGATAATTTTTGCTGCCGATTCATTTAGCTGTCATTTAACACTGAGCGAAGTATACTTAAATGTTGCTAATTGAGTAAGTATGCTTTACTTGTACATAGCATTTTACATGAAATCATTCAGGAGACACCTTTAACCAAAGAGACTATTTGTAGTACACAAGCAATGTAAA
>NC_090189.1:9018729-9121229 GCF_024679245.1 Pseudorasbora parva | reverse complement strand
GAAAATCTCAGGAACACGTTTGTTAGTGTAAATGTCTAAAGGTTTAGAGGAAGGATAAAGGAGTTTTTTTTCAGTATGTCTGTTAAGAAACCATCGTGTGATTGATGACACGCTCTCATTTGCCCGATTGCGTATTCTAAATGAAATATAGGCCTTTTCCACAGACCTGCAGGCATTGATTTCCACTCAGCCTGTGTGCTGTGTGTCCTTGTGAGGAAGATTTTAATGCTTCTCAAGGTGCTTTCATATTTGCTCATATTTTATAATTAAATTACCCTACATCAGACCGACCCAAAGTCCAGACCAAACGTCGCTTTGTTTGTGTGCATATACGAGACGGAGACAAATAAGTTTGTCCGTGTGTCAGCAAGATGGCCTGTGTGTGTTAGTACACATATGAAAGTTTTGCCTGCTACAGTCCTTTACAAAGTCAGAAAGACGTCCTATGGTAATTACTCTGAAAATCTCTGCTATAATTTTTTGGAAGATAGAAGCATCGCCATGCTATCGCTACAACTATAACCCTTAGAAACACTGCAAACTGCACTTTAAGAGAAAAAATAGAATTGACTTTATACATAAACCACTTTTCCTTATAATGACCTTCCCAAAAGTAGGTTTTGCCAGTTTGATGCAGCTTCTAGAGACATTTTTCAACAGAAATGTCCTCAAAGTAAAGCTAGATGAGACATAAGCACACAAATTCAAGTCCTGGAGAGAAGATAAATCTATTAAACCAATATAAAAATACAGGGCATTGAAAAAATAAAATACAACAGGCATATTAAGAATTATTTTTGCGAAACAGGACATTTTCTTTACGTTTACCTGTGTATGTTCTCTTGACTGGATGGAATCACGCCGAGGTTGGCGGCAGACACCACATTTCTGTTTACTGATTGGCTGGAGATGTTCTCTGGTGCCATGGTTATTGTTGCCGATGACTCGTTCATGCCCACCAGTTTACCTGAGCAGACACATAAACATTCGTTTTACACTTTCTAGCCTCTACAGAGGTACTCAGAAATAGTCCGCAATTCATACCATTTTTAATATTATTTTGTTCTGTAAATTGTTCTGGGAGCATAAGTCGGACTCTAAATTGCAAGAGCCATATGCAAGTTACCTGCATATATTTGTTGAATATAACAGCAGATGCTTGTTTATGATGAAGTTAAGAGATGAAAAATTAAGCCTTGAACGGAATAGTTTACAAAAAGAAAAAGTTAATTCTGTCAGTTTGCTCCAACACACACACACGCACACACAAATCAGAAGGATTTTTTTTTAATGTTATTGAAGAAAGAATAAAAATGAAATTTGGTCAGTCTACTACAAACTTTTACAACCTTCTTCCATGAAATGCAGTAGAAGTTGTGACTGTCCATATTTTTTCCACACACATTCAAAAGTTTAGGGTCAGAAGGATTTTGTTTAAAGTTATTGAAGAAAAAAAAACTTAAATTCTGCCAGTTCACTCAAATTCTGTATTTCATAGAAGGTCATACAGGTTTGGTTGTGATTATCCATCATTTTTCATACTTTTTAAACACACACACACACACACACACACACACACACACACACACACACACACACACACACACACACACACACACACACACACACACACACACACACACACACACACACACACACACACACACACACACACACACACACACACACACACACACACACACACAGGTCAGGAGTTTTTTTCTTGTTATTGAAAAAATTCCCTCATGCCAAAATATATTTTCCATCAAAACTATAGTGAAGCAGTAATATTGTGAAATATTATTTATTTACAGCTATTAATACAGTCTTCAGTGTCACATAATCCTTCAGAAATTATTCTAATATGCTGATTTGCAGCTCAAGAAACATTTTTACTATCAATATTTGCTTTTATTTGTGGAACTGTGATGTTTTCCCCCAGCATTATTTGTTGAACAAAAAGTTCAAAAGAACAGCCTTTATTTGAAATAGAAATCTTTTTATAACATTATAAACGTCTTAACTGTCATTTTTGATCAATTTAATGCATCCTTGACGAATAAAAGTACTAAAACAACATAATGAGTAAAAAATGTGTATGACCTATCCTTTTAAAAAATCTAAAGGGAACACTTCCAGAAACAACATCTGCCTAAAGCTTTTAGAAAACTCTGATTATTGGAAAGAAACATCTAGCATGCATACATGTGCATTATTTCATATTTAACGAATGACTAGCACCGAACGAAAGGTACAGGGGTTAAAACAATCTCGGCCTTCGCAATGAACATGTTATATTTGTGGGCCGCGTCCGACCACTAGACTTGATTAAAACTAACACGAGCGGAGAAACACGCTGTCCGTGCAGAACATTAGCCAGAGACGGCGTGAATAAGCCTCGTCGAGCGGTAACAAGCGCATAAAAGCAGCACGCCGTTGCTTCTCCAGGGAAACAGGCTCGGACAATACAGCTTAATGCATCCAAACTGGACTAAATGAAAATGTTGTGTTTTACTTAAAAAACACAGGCAGACAGGGTGCTTTTCTTTCTGAAAGGCACAAACTACAACCCACTTCAGCTTGGCTTTCAAACGGTGTGAATGAGAGAGTGCACAGTGATACATGCAAACACACACACACACACACACGTACTCGCTCGTTCAGGGGGCAAGGTTTTTGAGAGTGCTCATTTAAAGTCTTAAATCTGTCCATTAGGCTCTATTGTAGAGAAAATGTGGAGTAAATGAATATAGCGTGGCTTATGCTAAAAGCCTTTGCCACAGCAACCAATTAAGAATAAATGATTGGCTATAAAAAGCGCCTTACTTCCTGTTCCTCGTCTGTAAATAGTGAGGCGGGAAGCACTCTCTTCGCTCATTAAAATGTGCGCGCACGCGTGTCGACCTGAGTGAAGGTATAGGCGGCTCTCTAAAAAGACAAGGCAGGAATCCATTGAGCGTAAATGAAAAATCAAACCCGCCGTTTCTTTCGAAGAGCGTCTGCTTCATTATGTCGGCCTAATGTTGGGCCGTAAAGCAGAGAGAGGTATTCGAACGGGCCAGGTGTGTGTATTTGTGTGTGTGTGTGTGTGTGTGTGTGTGTGTGTTCCCAAATGGCATCCGAACAAACCAGATGCATGCTAAACCAAGCTTTTCTCTTCTTGGCTTCCATTTATTTGCTTTTCCCATGCCTGTGGTTGGTTTTATTAGCTGGAACGGTTTGTTGCCCAAAGGAAGGAGGAACAAATTTGATCAGCAGAAAGTTAAAGTTAAAGTATATTTTCTGCACCACTAACATAACAAAAAACATAATAATAATAATGACTGTTTTCAAACAGGTGTCCCAGGACCTAGTCTGTCATTGGTCAGACAAACAGATAGCCCCGCCCAAAATGTACATGATCTGTTTTAAAATGTTAAAATGGGGGGGGAAAAACTGGCTTTGGACAGTTCAGATAAATGTATTCACATCAATTAGTTTACAGTATAATAGTGCTTAAACATTTAGGACCCCCGGGTTCCTGCGGAGGACAGGTTACGTGTCAGGTCTAGATCTCAGTGGACAACTTGTGTCTGCCTTCAGTGGAGATGCTAGCGGCGTACATGTTAAGTATATGTGTGTCAGATTTGCCTGTCTGAGCTTTCTGCAACAGCGGTTACATTCAGAAGGACAGTTCGAAGAGCAGCGACAGTATTACATGAGAGATTGTGTGTGTGTGTGTGTGTGTGTGTGTGTGTGTGTGTGTGTGTGTGTGTGTTTGAATAACCAAATTTAAATGTAAAGAGCTGCTTTATTTGACTGAGTTTTTCGGCAGTGCACGCCTGTCACCAGCACTCAGCCTGTTCATCAACTAAACACTGCACACATCCAAAGTGGTGTGTGGGGGTCTCTGGTTTTCCCAACATGTTTGGGCACAGCAGCTCTGGGTGTGTGTGCATATGAAATTTTCATATGCACACACATCCTGTTCAGAAGACATACTGTTTAGGCTGGGTGACATTAATTTTTATGATATATTCACAATTATATAAAAGTTAAGTAACAACATGAATTTTTCAATGACTTCATGCCTTTTTTATTTGCCCATATTCAGTCATGTCTGCTGCGGTTTATCTGTGAACAGTATCCGTTAGGACTTTAAGTCCAAAAGTGCACATATTTGGTGAAATATTGATTTATTCTCACGTTTGCAAACTGTTGCATCATACGGAATACAATTTCTATTAATCTGAAGAGTTAAAACAGCACACACAGCTCTGTCTGTCTCTCCTGTTCCGGGTTTTGCTTGCGTTATGATCTCAGTTTTTTTTTAAGAAAGACTTACGGTAATAATAGGTGGATTAACAACTCTGGTGAAAGTGGTATGCGTGGGCAAGCAATGTAATACCAGGAATAAAGGCTAATAATAGATGAATAAAAACAAAAGAAAAATGAAGATTTAGTCTCATACTGGCAGAGGTGCTAACATTTGTGAAAAGAGAACAATAGAATTGTGAACAGGCAGTTCTCCACACCAGACATTAGAGTACAGGGGAGTTATACGGGTCGTAAATAATTTAATTAGAATTTTTTTAGCCTTCTCTAAAAACACACGACATGGTCTTAAAAAAGTTTCATAAAATGCATATAGATTTTTATAGATATATTAGATTATAGATAGATTAGATTTTAAATGAAGCATGACCACACTTGTTGCTTCACTTTAATTGTGGTTATAAGTTGTACCACATCCACATAATCTTCTTAATCATTTAATAATTCATTCTTAAAATAACCCAGCCCTGAGTAGTATGGTGTTTGAAAGGGGTCTGCAGATGTTTTTTAGAGACAGTGCTGTATTTTTGAGGTGTTCAAGTGTTATTTTTATGTTTTTACAGCAGCGGTGTTGTGTTGTGTAAGTGCTAAGAGGTGTTTGTATTACCCTGCTCTTTGGTGAAGTCTGCTTCACTCATTGTGATGGGCAGCAGCAGCTCTCCTACCGCAGGCTGGATGGACACGCTGAATTCATCTTCTTTAGTACTGAAGGAGGAGAGAACAGAACCATCAGGTCACTATACACCTGTCCATCTTTTCCTGTGTTTCCCTTCTATATACAAAATACTGTTCAAAAGTTTGTGCTCAGTAAGAGAGCTTTAAAAATTATTAATTCACAGGGATGCATTAATTAAAAATTACAGTATAAACTCCTACAGTGTTACAAAGACGTTATTTACAGGGGGGCAAAAAAGTATTTAGTCAGCCACCAATTGTGCAAGTTCGCCCACATAAAAGAAGGAGAGACGTGTCATTTTTATCATAGGTACACTTCAAAATTCAGAAAATCACATTTCTGAAAAGTCTGATTTTTAAATAATTTATTAGCAAATTATGGTGGAAAATAAGTATTTGGTCAATAACAAAAGTTAATCTCAATACTTTGTTTTATACCCTTTGTTGGTAATGACAGAGGTCAAATGGTTTCTGTAAGTCGCCAAAAGGTTTTTACACACTGTTGCTGGTAGTTTGGCCCATTCCTCCATGCATCATTTGACCATATGTAATTCTCCAAATCCTGTTCTGGATCATCCAAATGCTCTCTAGCAAACTTCAGACGGGACCAGACATGTACTAGCTTAAGCAGGGGGGCACTGCAGGATTTGAGTCATAGAGAGTCGTAGTGCGTTACTGATGGTAGCCTTTGTTACTTTGGTCCCAGCTCTCTGCAGGTCATTCACTAGGTCTTCACACCAAGCTGCTTACCTATTGCAGATTCAGTCTTCCCAGCCTGGTTGCAGGTCTACAATTTTGTTTCTGGTGTCCTTTGAGAGCTCTTTGGTCTTGACCATAGTGGAGTTTGGAGTCTGACTGTTACAGGTGTCTTTTATATGGATAACAAGTTCAAACAGGTGCCATTAATAAAGGTAACAAATGGAGGACAGAGGAGCCTCTTAGAGAAGAAGTTACAGGTCTGTGAGAGCAAGAAATCTTGCTTTTTGTAGATGACCAAATACTTATTTTCCACCATAATTTGCAAATAAATTATTTAAAAATCAGACAATGCACTATTGAACTTGCACAATTGGTGGGTGACTAAATACTTTTTTGCCCCACTGTTTAAAAAATGCTGACTATTTAATAAAATCCTGAAAAAATTGCATCATGTTTTCCAGAGAAAACAGGAAACCAATAAACTGTAATAATACATATTATATATATATATTTTTTTTGATCAGATAAATGCAGCCTTGGTGAGCATTAGAGACTACTTAAAAAAAATGAAATTTATATCATACCAACCCTTGACTTTTTAATGGTAGTACAGATATTCTCTTTGGTGCAATATAAAGTATTTCACCAAATACAATTGTATTTATGGTATTTATGTCCATTGCATGTCTTCTTCAGCTCAGTAACAAGAAAATAATACCATAAATATGTACAAAGAATATAAATAGGGTCAATTTAGGGTAAAATAAGGAATATATATGATAAAGCAGTAAAACATTTTAGGTAAGTTTTAATAATTGTTCACAGTTTTTAAACAAGTAACAACATTTTATATCCATGAGAGAGACTGAAACCCAATCTATTTTGTTTTTGGTTCCCCTTCTCATCCCAAAAGAGTAAAAGAATAAAGTTATTGATTGTAAGGTTTGCCAATTTACTTTGTAAGTAGCCAATTAGCTGAGAAACAGAACTGTTATTACGATCCCACTGGATCAATCATCACTGATCCACAGATAGAGAGAACCAAAAGACAGATAGACAGAAAGAAAGAGAGTGAGGAGGATGAAAGTCATTTCTATTTTCATATTCATACTGATTAGCATCCTCACTGTCTGTGGCCTATTGGAGGAAAGAAGACTGTCAGGAACTCAGATTAAGACCAAAATCTGACATTTAAGTCCTATCATGAAGAGCAGCAGGCTGGGAAATAGGAAGCCAATAAAGAGTGAATCCAGGAGCGGTAGAACAGGGTAACCACGGAGATTCGATGATGAGGGGAAACAGACTAGAAAAAGATTCAGAGTCCAAATAAGCGGGCTAGGGATCAACGTGCAAAGTAAATCCAGGTATTTCTTTCTAATAAGCCATAATCTCTTGACGTAGTGGTGATAGAGGGACAGAATCCCTCCTTAAACCATCTCCATGAGCTCGGCTTTCATCCAGGGCCACAGACACACGTGCGGGCCTGACCTGCGCCCACTCGTCTCCATGTCATTGAACTCACATTGGCTCCATTAGCACACATAATCTACCGGTCTCTTGCTCGCTCCCTCTCTTCGGCTCGGCTGTTTATGGTGATGTTATTCACGCCTGGCTATTTCACTGTATCGATCACAAAAGCCTCCGGCGTAATCGAAAAAAGAAAAAACAATTACAAGCTTTGTGGAGAAGTGTAATCACTCCAAATTAGATTATTAAAAAAATGTAATGCATATTATTACCATTCACACAATTCGGTAATAATTTATTTTTTAAAAACGTATTGAAAAAGGGAACAATTAATTTTGTCTTATTTTGCCCTGTGTAAGGATAATGAACAAGAGTAATTTAATCTGTATAACGACATGTCAGCGCCATCATAATGTGCACACATTGAGAGTGTATATTAATGTTTTTTGCTGAATGTTGTTTTTTAAGGAAAGCAAACAGCATCATGCATCATTCTCAGGCGTGTCAGAGCTACCTGATCTAAGGGTTTCAGTTCTACTAAAGCAGATGGACTCAAGGTAGAGATAAAAACTGTAAGCAATTGAATGATTCTGGTTCCTCTTAATGATGTATATGATGTGCTGTATAGGGTATGAGGCATGTACAGTGGGAACAGAAAGTATTCAGACCCCCCTTCAATTTTTTACTCTTCGTTATATTGCAGCCATTTGCTAAAATCATTTAAGTTCATTTTTTTTCTCATTAATGTACACACAGCACCCCATTTTGACAGAAAAACACAGAATTGCTGACATTTTTACAGATTTATTAAATAAGACTGAAATACTGAAAAACTGAAATATTACATGGTCCTAAGTATTCAGACCCTTTGCTCAGTATTAAGTAGAAGCACCTTTTTGCTCTAATAAAGCCAAGAGTCTTTTGGGGGTTTTCAAACCTGAATTTGGGGATCCTCTGCCATTCCTCCTTGCAGATCATCTCAATTTCTGTCAGGTTGGATGGTAAACGTTGGTGGACAGCCATTTTCAGGTATCTCCAGAGATGCTCGATTGGCTTCAGTGATGAGTCGGGGTCACTGAAGAACAGTCACAGAGTTGTTGTGAAGCCACTCCTTAGTTATTTTAGCTGTGTGCTTAGGGTCATTGTCTTGTTGGAAGGTGAACCTTCAGCCCAGTCTGAGGTCTTGAGCACTCTGGAGAAGGTTTTCGTCCAGTATATCCCTGTACTTGGCCGCATTCATCTTTCCCTCAATTGCAACCAGTTGTCCTGTCCCTGCAGCTGAAAAACACCCCCACAGCATGATGCTGCCACCACCATGCTTGACTGTTGGGACTGTATTGGACAGGTGATGAGCAGAGCCTGGTTTTCTCCGCACATACAGTTTAGAATTAATGCCAAAAAGATCTATCTTGGTCTCATCAGATCAGAGAATCTTATTTCTCCCCAACTGGGAGTTCTTCATGTGTTTTTAACAAATTCCATGCAGACTTTCATGTGCCTTGCACTGAGAAGAGGCTTCAGTCAGGCCATACAGCCCTGACTGGTGGAGGGCTGCAGTGATGTTTGACTTTCTACAACTTTCTCCCGACTGCATCTCTGGAGCTCAGCCACAGTGATATTTGGGTTCTTCTTTACGTCTCTCACCAAGGCTCTTCTCCCCGGATAGCTCAGTTTGCCCGGACGGTGATCCCTGGTCATCCCAAATGTCTTCTATTCAAGGATTATGGAGGCCACTGTGCTATTAGTTTTTTTTTTTTGTAACATTGGCCAGATCTGTGCCTTGCCGCAATTCTGTCTCTGAGCTCTTCAGGCAGTTCCTTTGACCTCCTGATTCTACTTTGCTCTGACATGCACTGTGAGCTGTAAGGTCTTGTACAGACAGCTGTGTGGCTTTCCTAATAAAGTCCAATCAATATAATCAAACACAGCTGGACTCAAATGAAGGTGAAGAACCATCAAAAGGATGATCAGAAGAAATGGACAGCACCTGAGTTAAATATATGAGTGTCACAGCAAAGGGCCTGAATACTTAGGACCATGTGATATTTCAGTTTGTCTTTTTTAATAAATCTGCAAAAATGTCAACAATTCTGTTTTTCGGTCAATATTGGGTGCTGTGTGTACATTACACACAAAAAAATACTTTCCGTAACCACTGTATGTAGTATGCAGTGGACTTTTACCAAAGCTGGAAGTGTGCAGCTTGTGTGGAGTCATTGAAGTCCACACCCATGGACACCGATACTGACGCCTGCGGCTCCAACCGCTCTGAAGAGGGAGAGAAACATCTGTTAGCATGATCTCTGAAGAATCAAACCATAAGACCTATCTAATTCTGCAGAAATATACAAAAATAAAAGCTATGTTTACGGAAGGAAGGAAGGAAGGAAGGAAGGAAGGAAGGAAGGAAGGAAGGAAGGAAGGAAGGAAGGAAGGAAGGAAGGAAGGAAGGAAGGAAGGAAGGAAGGAAGGAAGGAAGGAAGGAAGGAAGGAAGGAAGGAAGGAAGGGAGGAAGGGAGGGAGGAAGGAAGGAAGGAAGGAAGGAAGGAAGGAAGGAAGGAAGGAAGGAAGGAAGGAAGGAAGGAAGGAAGGAAGGAAGGAAGGAAGGAAGGAAGGAAGGACAGACTTGGTCTAGAGTTGAATGTGAAAGTGTCGCACAGAAAGAAGCTCGATCTGTTCGCCTCTCTTCTCAGCCATGAAATTCATCTTTGTGATGCTTTACCAACACAAGCATGATTCAATTTATGTTCTAAAACCCAACACTGCCCTGTGAATGACTAAGAACTGTTTTGTGACAGAGAAAGAAACAGTGAGAACAGGGAATGTGAGTGTGTGTTTGTGTGTGTCTGATGAGAGGACTTCTGCTAATCGATACACAGGCTGAAATCATATCAGCTGGACTAATACAGGCTGAAGGAGGGAGAAGGAGGAACACGTGAATGTGTGTGTATGTGTGTGTGTGTGTGTCCTTGTTTATATAACATTGTGGGGACCACTAAAAGGCTTCATAAGGCAATCATACAGGATGAGTTTTTTTGAGAAAGTAAAAATGCAGAATGTTTCCTGTGATGGGTAGGTTTAGGGGCAGGGGCAGTGTAAGGGGATAGAATGTACAGTATGTATGGTATAAAAAAATTGTATCTATGGACAGTCCCCACAAAGATAGTGAACCAGATGTGTGTGTGTGTGTGTGTGTGTGTGTGTGTGTGTGTGTGTGTGTGTGTGTGTGTGTGTGTGTGTGTGTGTGTGTGTGTGTGTGTGAGCCTGTTTATGTGGTTTATGAGGACACAAATTTGTATAACTACATGGGTATTACACTGGTATTACCCTATAAATGTGGTTTATGAGGACATATCAAATGTCCTCATAATTCAAATGGCCTTAAAAACATACTAAATGATGTTTTTTTGAAAAAGTAAAAATGCAGAATGTTTCCTGTGATGGGTAGGTTTAGGGGCAGGGGCAGTGTAAGGGGATAGCAAATACGGTTTGTACAGTATAAAAACCATTACGCCTATGGAGAGTCCCTGTAAACCACATAGACCAACATGTGTGTGTGTGTGTGTGTGTGTGTGTGTGTCGGAGAAATCTGTTAACATTCACCAAACATAAGACATGACATAGGATGGCTTTCCAGATTTCTTGAAAGTGTAGATGTTTGTGATTAGTAACTGATTTAAAGTTTAGATGACAATTACAGAAAAAAGGATTAAACTAAAGGTTGATGAGAGGGCCCAGAGAAGAGAATAAAAAAAGAGAAAAATAAAAAGAAGATGAGCCCTTGGCATTACTTGAGGAGTTGAGCTCACCTATAGCGCTGAAGCGGTGGATGTTCTGTCCGGAGGAACTCTTCTCAGAGATGTGGATGTTCTCGAGGACTTGCTCACTGTTGTTGCTCAGTGTCAGCTGCAGGGATACCATGCTGTTGCCATAGATACAGGGCTGCCGGGTGAAGCGGTACTGGGCGGAAAGACCTTTACCCGTCATCCTGTGGAGCAGCTCATGGGAGGTTTCCGGCACAAACACAGGAGAACTCGCCTGCAGGGAGACGCGTACATGCCAAGGAACGGCGTCAAACTTGACAACAAACAGTAATTAGAAATGGAAAGAACAATATGTATCAAAAATAAATTTGGCCATTATGATCAGCAACAGTGACTTCCGGATCATTTGTGGTGGTAAATAAGTAATAATAAACACTTTAGTGTTAAACAGGTTGATCTGACTCTTTATTAACTCTTAATTGACATGTAACTCCGACGAATGGAAGATGTAAGGAGTGTTTGTGAAAATGTGTATGAAAACAGTCATTATTTTTTAACTTGGTCAAAAACTTTAAGACATAAAACATGCACGACATGGAAAAAAGGAGAGGTACAGTATATAAAGAAATTATCTCGCACACACACAAATTGAGCCTATTTCTTATTAAATAACCTTTCTAAGGCACATTTTAAATATTCATCTTGATGTAAAATCTCTGAGACAGATAAAGATGAAAGAGAGGCATAGGGCCATTTACATTATAAACAAATTAGGGAAACCTTAGTAAAACGCCTATAGAACATTAGAGTAACACTTAGTCGCTTTCCAAAAACTCTCTTGATCCAGTTATCACCATAATTGTATAAGCTATAATCAGAGCTTTCATTATCAATATCAAACTAATTAGGTTGCTTAACTATACTGGAATCAGTTAGTTATACAAAATATTTTTCCAAATCAACAGTTTTTTATGCAAGTTTAGAAAAGTTATCCTCACTTTCTACTGCACATTTTAACGTTTTCATATATTACAATTTAAAATGTTTTCTTTTTGAATATATGTTAAAATGTAATTTATTCATCATTATGCATCATTCCTCCAGTCTTCGGTGTCACATGATCCTTCAGAAATCATTCTAATATGATGATCTGCTGCTCAAGAAACATTATGATTATTCAGTAAAGAAAAAAACGAATATTTGTGGAGGCCATTTCTTTATTTCTTCGAAATATTTACTACCGCTTTATTAATCAATGTAATTTTTGCTGAATAAAAGTATTCGTTTCTTTGAAAAACTTTGGAATGGCAATGTATAACCATAATATCCGCTCTAAGCTATAATCATCCGCAATTGTATCATCAAAAAAAGTCTCTATTAGTGAATCTATCATAGACATTCACACATTACAATAGTTTGCTTTAAAAAAAAAATACTGTAATGTCCCAAAGAGGAGAAAGGCCAGTCGTCATGCCTGAATTGCGTCCTGTGACACTGGCTTCCATCGATATGACGAGTGTGGAAAGACCACTGACGTCTCAATGCATTACCCCTGACTCTCTGGATTCTCTCTACCTTGTGTGACAGCAGAACAGATCGGCGGCTGATGGCAGTTTTCTGGCTCTACACAGCACTCCTGAACACCTGGACAGGGATGACATTTTTGCTTGCAATTTATTTATTGGCTGCGGCTCGGTCTTCAACACCAGCAATTGCTCTGAGCTATGGATTCCATCTGCAACCCTACACTGGAGTTCTTTCATAGAGCAATGAGGGATGTTATAAAAGCTAAAAATAGTGCATTGGAAACAAACTAAAAATGTGTAATGATAAATTGCAATATATATGTGTGTGTGTGTGTGTGTGTGTGTGTGTGTGTGTGTGTAAGTGTGTAGAATTCTGACCCTCAAAGACCTGTTAGTCTGCCTTTAAAATGTCCACCTCCACTCCATTTATTATCCTAAATAAGATGCACCTGTTTGAGGTCATTAGCTGCATAAAGACTTCGACCTCCCCATACAATCAGTAAATATCCAACTACTAACATGGCCAAGACCAAAGAGCTGTCCAAAGACACTAGAGACAAAATTGTACACCTCCACAAGGCTGGAAAGGGCTACGGGGAAATTGCCTCAGCTTGGTGAAAAAAGGTCCACTGTTGGAGCAATCATTAGAAAATGGAAGAAGCTAAACATGACTGTCAGTCTGCCTCGGACTGGGGCTCCATGCAAGATCTCACCTCGTGGGGTCTCAATGATCCTAAGAAAGGTGAGAAATCAGCCCAGAACTACACGGGAGGAGCAGGTCAATGACCTGAAAGAGTTGGGACCACCATTTCCAAGGTTACTGTTGGCAATACATTAAGACGTCATGGTTTGAAATCATGCCTGGCACGGAAGGTTCCCCTGCTTAAACCATCACATGTCCAGGCCCATTTTAAGTTTGCCAATGACCATTTGGATGATCCAGAGGAGTACTGGGAGAAAGTCATGTGGTCAGATGAGACCAAAATATAACTTTTTGGTCATAATTCCACTAAACGTGTTTGGAGGAAGAAGAATGATGAGTACCATCCCAAGAACACCATCCCTACTGTAAAGCATACGGTGGCAGCATCATGCTTTGGGGGTGTTTTTCTGCACATGGGACAGGGCAACTGCATTGTATTAAGGAGAGGATAACCAGGGCCATGTATTGCAAGATTTTGGGGAACAACCTTCTTCCCTCAGTTAGGGCATTTAAGATGGGTCGAGGCTGGGTCTTCCAACATGACAATGACCTGAAGCACACAGCCAGGATAACCAAGGAGTGGCTCTGTAAGAAGAATATTAAGGTTCCGGCGTGGACTAGCCAGTCTCCAGACTTAAACCCAATAGAGAATCTTTGGAGGGAGCTCAAACTCCGTGTTTCTCAGCGACAGGCCAGAAACCTGACTGATCTAGAGAAGATCTGTGTGGAGGAGTGGGCCAAAATCCCTCCTGCAGTGTGTGCAAACCTGGTGAAAAACTACAGGAAACGTCTGACCTCTGTAATTGTAAACAAAGGCTACTGTACCAAATATTAACATTGATACTATACTACATTCAGTTATAAACAGTTATATATACACACATTTTAATTTTGCATAGAAATTCTGGAAAACTGATTTAAATATGGTAAAATGTGTTAAATTGAGCTAAAAATACTACTATATACTCATATTAACAGCTGAAAATTGTATATAATATTGTAGCTTGATAAATTATATGCATATTATTATTCAATTACACTATATATAATATATATTATACATTAACTGTTAATATAATTATAATAAAATGTCATATTTATATTAATTACAAAATATAATATTTTGATATTTAAATATTAATATTAAATGTAGATCCGTTTTTTTTTTTTGATATACATTTAAATACATATTAATTGATTTATTATTTAATATACAATTATTTATCAAAATATTTAATAAAGAAACAAACTATGGTGGGTAATATGAAGATATGAGTGAATGAGTCTCGTTCAAATTCTGCTGAAATTTGCTGAGCTTCTGTAAAGGCCTCCACATCACCTAAAATTACCATGACGGGTGGCGCAACAGAAACTAGACAAACCAAAATAAAATTGGTTTGAAAACCTGACAGTACGAATGAGTTGGTTTATCTGAAACAATAGCGTTACTTGAGCCCGGCAGTGAAGTTGAAAGCACCTTTAAACGAGCCATATCCTTTTGTAAGCTTCCAACTAAAACACACATGCATTCACACACCATAAATTTACAGCCATGCTTTTGGAGGTGTCAAGCCGGTCTGTGTTGATAAAAGTAGTCATAATGTTTACAGCATCAGATTTACCACACAGAAATACGCAGGTTGTGTTGTGTCCACCATTTCATGATAACCGCTCCTGTCAGTGTCCTCAAGGACTGGACGAGCCAATATACAACACATCGCTTATGATCACCAATATAACACACACGTCCTATAAAGTGGTCAACTCCGCTGGGCGGTGGAAGAGTAAATAACCGAAAGAAAAGAGTAACCTTGACCGCACCGTCTCGCACACACGCTCGGACATGTCTCCTGTGTGAAGGGGAGCTTGATTGAGGGGCTCTATTATGGATGAGCTTAAAGGAAACCTCAGTGATGGATGACAACTCGCTCTAGTCACCTTCACATATCCCAGCATCCTCTCTGTCCAGCTGCCACCCAATTCTGCTGACAGATGCAAAACACATCCGCCAGCCGGGATAAAGAGGGAGCGAGAGAAAGAAAGCAGAGGAGGGAAAAGAAGGATGAACGGAGGACATACAGCAGAGAGAATTAAAAATCTATTTTCTATTTCTGTTTGAAATCTAATACATTTGTTTATGAGATTGTCTGCAAGAGTAAAATGTCATTTGGTGAAATGGCGAGGTGTGCGAGCTTAAGCATTGATCCTGTCAAATGTTAAAAGTCATAGTGATTAATACTGAAGGCTGTAAAATAAACGTAAAGGAATATGAGCAAGCTTCATTTGTGTAGCAAAACTCAGAATGACAACGCGTACAAAGATGCAAGCGAGATTTGAAAAAACAAAGTACAAAGAGTACAAAGTACAATGAGTTGAAAAAGCGTGTGTGTGTGTGTGTGTGTGTGGGGGGGGGGGGGGTTCTACTGATACAAAGCCATAATGCTAATCACTGAAGTAACCCTTTAAAATGTAAGCGAGTGTATATGGCAGCATTATCATATACGTGTAAAGAATTGAAGTCTGTCATGTAAAACTAAATCTTATTGATGCAGTCTGCTATTTTTTTCTATCCGTTAACATTACACCTGATCGGAGGCATTTAGTTTATACGTAGATTTAGGCTTCAACTAAATTTAATGGTGCAATGCAAAAATATTTTGTAGTGCATAAATTGTAACTCAGTGCCCATTTACATCAAAAATAGGCTAATTGTAACTTGCGCACAACTGGTGCAACCAGCCCCAGGATACTGCAGGTCAGAAAAGCTATCCGTTCATTATAGCCAGGGATCTTTTATGTTTAATCTATTAATTTTTCCTATGTACCGGTCTATGTTTTTTCAATTAAAGTGCACAGTGAGCTCATGCTGGCATCAATTATTTCATATTCGCTCCCAGCTGTATATGGAGTTGACCTAACCTTTGCAGCTATAACAGCTTCAACTCTTCTGGAAAGGCTTTCCACAAGGTTTAGGAGTGTGTTTGTGAGAATTTTTGACCATTCTTCTAGAAGCGCATTTGTGAGGTCAAGCACTGATGTTGGACACAAAGGCCTGGCTTACACCGTTGGCTTGTTCTCCTGGCAAAATCCAAAACCCATATTCGTTCATCGGATTGCCAGACAGAGAAGTGTGATTGGTCACTCCAGAGAACACGTCTCCACTGCTCTAGAGTCCAGTGGCGTGCTTTACACCACCGCATCCAACGTTTTGCATGGCACTAGGTGATGTACGGCTTGGGTGATGTTAGGTGATGCAAGGCAGCTGCTCTGCCATGGAAACCCATTCCATGAAGCTCTCTACACACTGTTCTTGAGATAATCTGAAGGCCACACAAAGTTTGGAGGTCTGTAACTATTGACCTATGACTCTACAGAAAGTTGGCGACTTCTGCACTCTGTGCACCTCAGCATGTGCTGACCCCATGCTGTGATTTTACGTGGCCTACCACTTCATGACTGAGTTGCTGTCATTTCCAATTACTTCCACTTTGTTATAATACCACTAACAGTTGACCGTGGAATATAGTAGTGAGGAAATATCACAAATGGACTGCACAGGTGGCAACCTATCACGGTACCACGATTGAAGTCACTGAGCTCCTGAGAGCGACCCATTCTTTCACAAATGTTTGTAGAAGTGACTGCATGACTAGGTGCTTGATTTTATACACCTGTGGTGATGGAAGTGATTGGAACACCTGAATTTAATGATTTGGAGGGGTGTCCCAAAACGTTTTGCCAATATAGTGTCTGTGATTGGCTACAATGAGTAACACTTCAAAACCATGCTGTAAATAGATGTCTTTGATGCACTTTACCGTGTGTTAAGCATCTCAGGGTTGCTTGCTTTACAGTAAATATTGCAAACTCCATCTCTGCATGTGCTTAACATTCATTTGGGAATAGGGCTGCACAACATATAGTTTTAGCACTGATAACGCAAGATGTGCAATGTCAAATATAGGGATTGTAGTTGATCCACAATCTGTACAGACCAGCTGCTCCCCGATCAGAATGTATGCAATTTGTGGATTAGTTGCAGTTAAACCGTCATAGAGTGAAAGTTTATCAGATGCATGTGATTGTCTTGTCAATTTAAACATCAAGCGCAAGAAAACTGGAACTTGCATGCACACACAGCCACGCAAACCGCACGTGAACACCAAATTCAGTTCTCTTTCTCGTCTATTTGTGCTTGAAAGGACATGTGAGAAAAGTAAGTCAAAATGCCCACCTCAGCGAGTTTCTTCATAAACGCAGTCGCTTTGTAAACGGATGCACATCATTCTATTTGATCCGCGCAGTCGTCTTAAAGTGACAGCAGCCTAATATACCAGCAGCGGTTTGTGTCACCAATGTTAAACAACCAAAGAGAAAGAGAAAAATCAATTTTGTAGCTTTAACAAAGATAAATTGTATTAATTAATTATTTTAATGTATACAGTGAAGACTATGCAGTATTTTACATTTGATTATTCGGTTTTTATACCTGAATACTGTTAGATTTACCTGAAAAGCAAAGCAATTGTATTTTTTGTATTTGTTCTATTGTATTTATCCATTAATGTAATTTGTTTATTATTTTATAGGCAGATGCACTACCCTACAAAATCAAAAAACTAAATAAATAAACTAAATATTGCAATGTCATTATTATTATTATTTGTTATATTTAATGTTTCCTTAAAAACACCAGAGTGAATGTGGACTGAGACACTTTCACAACTAAAGAGAGGTCAGTTTAATAGTAACATAAGAGATGCTGTTATTGTTTTTGTTGATATTTTGAATTCGTTTTTATGTTTGTATTTCGGTTTCATTGTAATTTTTGTTTTGTGTTACTAGTTACATTTTTTACAGATATATAGTTTGTATTTAGATTTTATTCATTTTATTTCAGTTTTAGCTATTTTAGTAAATATTTAAAACTATTGAAAATGAGAGATGATGCCTTGGAACAAGATGATTTTTTAAAAATATTTTATTTCATGTCTGTTAAAGTTTATTTTACTTAATTTTAAGTTTAAGTTTTTTGTTTTTAGTGTATTGAGTCTTTAAATTCTCGGTCAATGTAAATGCAAAGGCTTTTTTATTTTATTCAGTACAATTTGGGTCACTGAAAAGGCATGGGAACTTATTTTTGCTCTCAAAGTGCATCAGATTGATGCATTTAACTTTAAATATACAAACAAAAAACAATCCCATGGGACCATGTCCCTGGATCCCCCTAGAAAATCGGAGGTTCACCCAACCAAAGTCTCAAAATCCTGTGTAAAATACTGAACAGTGTACTGTAAACACACAATCAAATCAAAACGGTCTTATTGTGCACGACAAACGATGCTAAAATGTGGAAGCACATGTGATTGACAGCACGAGTCGGAGTCTCCACGTGCGTTTCTACCTTGCTGCTGAGTCATAATGAGGACGGCACTGAGCGTGCTCCGAGAAGAACGGGGTCACCGCAGCAACGCCGGCCGGCTGATGGGCACCAAATGAACAAATTATGACGCGGCCCCCGGATTGTGATGGGGTCAAATGCCCCCCACCCCGCGCTCAGCCCGCGCTCGCCCTCATTCGCCCCCCGCTCGCCCTACACTGACAGTTCAATTTCCCTCCAACGCCCCGCGTTCGGCCCCCATTCGCCCTGCGCTAATTATGAATGAAAAGTTATCAGCCGGCTCCCCTGGCGTGCGCTTAAACAGTATTTCAGAGCAGATCCGCACGTCAAAATGTTATTAGAAACGGGAGGAGCCGAGGCAGATAGTTCGCACACTGACCCCGGATCGGCTAAATACCGCCGCTAACCATCCCAGAATGCATCGGAGTGTCTCTCTATTTCACACACCGTTATTTCATCTGTACCCGGGCCTGCCAAAGTCACACGCACACACGCAGCAGTTATATGAATATATTTTCATACATCTGCATGCACGCGGCTAAGAAAGACCAGCTGTGTGACGTGACACACCATAATAAATGACCACGTTTGAATGCATGTATGTGCGAGCGAGAGAGATGAGGTTTATCCACCGTGACTAAGATTATAGCGGCCTGTAATGTATTTATGCATAGCATTGACTTTAAATAAGCCCTTTCTCTTTCTCTCAATCTCACCCTTTATTTCAGCTCTGATTAGCCTGCCCGCCGAGGCTCGTGGGTAGTATTCTAATGACCTGTGCCTAACAGCTTCTAGCTGCGCAGCGGCCCGGTCCTGACGAGCCTGTCAATCAAAGCACCCGCCCAACGCGCTGATACAGGGCGCCGGGGCAACCCTGCAGTGATGGACAGGAGGAGAATAGGAATTCTGACAGATGGAAGTTTAAAAGTTTTCTCGGATGCCGGGATATCAAGGGTCTTGTGTTATCAGTAATCATAGTTCAACAACAGCGCTGTCGGTTTTCATAGTTTAACAGCATGTTCGTATACTGAAAGTAATAATTGAGTATGACCTTTGCGTGCTTTTTAGTGACATTTAGAATTGTCTAATACAAGTAGAATGTTAATAATATCAGAAAACAGCACAGGAAATTGGGAGACCATGAACAAACTTATCTAGAAATTGTAATATATGATACAATACCATTTAAAGTAGGGCAGTAAGTGATTAATCGCATCCAAAATAAATGTTGTGTTTACATACAATAGTACTGTGTATAATTATTATGCATTTGTAAATACACACACATGCAGGAATATATTTAAAAACAATGTTATATTTCTATATAAAATATAAATATTTCTATATATATTTCTTAAATATATACATGTATGATTGTGCATTCAAATACACATCATAATTATACAGTACACACACATATATTATATAAACACAAACTTTTATTTTTGATCCGATAAATTAAGATTAATCGTTTACAACCCTTATTTAAAGGGTTAGTTCACCCAAAAATGAAATTGATGTCATTAACTCCTCACCCTAATGTCGTTCCTCAGCCGTAAGACCTCCGTTCATCTTCAGAACACAGTTTAAGATATTTTATATTTAGTCTGAGAGCGTATGGAAGTGTATGCACACTATACTGTCCATGTCCAGAAAGGGAATAAAAACATCATCAAAGTAGTCCATATGTGACATCAGTTAGTTCATTAGAATCTCTTGAAGCAGCGAAAATACATTTTGGTCCAAAAATAACACAAAAACTACGACTTTATTCAGCATTGTCTTCTCTTCCAGGTTTGTTTTTGAAACATCAAATGAAGATTCAAACGTTTATGAATCAGCGGATTGATTCATGATTCAGATCGCGTGTCAAACCGCCAAACTGCTGAAATCACATGACATTGGTGATCCGAATCATGAATCAATACGCTGATTCGTAAACGTTTGAATCTTTATTTGAGGAGTGAAAACTGAGTTCTGAAGATGAATGGAGGTCTTACGGGTGTGGAACAACATTAGGGTGAGTCATTAATGACATCAATTTCCTTTTTTGGGTGAACTAACCCTTTAAAGTCACAAATTGTGATGTACACGGAACTAAAAATCCGTTTGAATGAAATTAATAGAAAACTTACTTAACACAATATTATTATAATTCTAATTCTAATAAGGATCTGTGTGTTCAAATAGTTTTAAAACCCCAAATTTTGGCATTAGTCTTGTTTCAAATTCCGTCTTAACTGGTTTTAAAACAATCCAAACTGCATAATTTCTCTAAAGAACAAATTTACAGAAAAAAAATGCTATACTATCTCTTAAATATTTCCATATATAAAATACATTTTAAGCTCTTTAAGGGCATGCGTCTCTAAGTCTGTCTGTAATGTTTTCTTTTAAATGAGCATTTTTTTATCAGGTTCATATGGTTAGGTTCAGTAATTTCCCTTTAATGGCAATCAAAAGATTATTAGTCAGTTACTAAAATGCCAATAATTTTAAAAATGTCACAAGTCAATTAATTGGTATTTAACCAATTAGTCTTTTGCTACACTTACAATGTGTGTGTGTGTTTTTGTTTTTTTTTGCCAAAACTTTTAAGTCCGCCACTTTGGACAACAAGACAAACCGCTGAAAAATCACTAATGCAACTGGAAACATTGCAAATGATGAAAGCAGAATTAAAAATGTAACAATGAAGAAACTGATCCACACAGTAAAGGGGAGCTGTGATGCAAGTGACTTTCACTTCTGTTTCTTTCTGAGTTTTACAGCAGAACAAGGAATACAGCTGTGGTTACTTGCTAGTCGCAAAGTCATTGCAACTGTAACGATGGATAAAACATGACATGCAACTCAGCAATTGAAAGCCGGCTCATATGCACACGTCATTCGTCTTACAATCATATGATATGATTTGTAGAATCTGATTGGTTTCTGTGGACTTAGAGGCTTTTACTGTCAAAGGCATTGGCATTTAACAGTTTCTGCCAACAAACCGGTATTTCTGAATAAGCTGACACGTAGCGGATTGGAAGCGAAAATATTTGATGAACGTATACTATGTGCCGAAGAGCATTCGCTTAATATCATTAACTTTATAATAATTTTGTTGACGGATGTGGGATTTGGCGGCTTCTGCACCTGAACTCTTCATGTTTTACTGAAAATTACACTTTTCATGGAAATCTCCAATTCATTCTTATGGAATGATCTGCAAAGCTTATCTGAGGTAGCCACAGTAACAAAGGAGGGCAGAACGTAGCGGTGTTATTTGACAAGTTTGTCTTTAAGATTTTGAAACCTGTGCACTTTTGCTATTCTGCCATCAGCCAGTTCTGAAAATCTCAAGCTAGTTGATCTGAACCACTTTACATAATAATTACTTCAGGTCTACTAATATGTTTAGACAAGTGGCTATTTTTGTTAGAACTGAAAAAAATAAAGTGGACTAACTATCAAAAGTTGGGCGGTCAGTACATTTATATATGACATTATAAGAAATAAATATTTGTATTCAGCAAGGATGCATTGATCAAAAGACAATAAATGCTCTTATAATGTTTCAAATAAATACTCTTTTTAACTTGGAAAAGAAAATACAGTTTTTAACATGGATAATAACATTAAATGTTTCTTAAAAAGAAAATCAGCATATTAGAATGATTTCTGAAGGATCATGTGAGACTGGAGACTGGAGGAATGATGCTGACAATTCAGCTTTGATCACTGAATTAAATTGCACTTTAAAATCTATTTAAATAGTTATTTTAAATACTAATAAAAGATAGTTTATATAAGTATTATGTCAAAAAAGTAGACTTGTTAAATAGAGACTTCTTTCAAAAACTGTAAAAAGAAATACTACCAACCTAAAACTTTTAAATGCTAGTATAGCAAGCAGTATTGCATCTGAAATGCCAGCGCTCGTTAGCATTTATTAACTTTATCTATATTCATTAAATTTTTATTTCTATATTTATATGCATGTAAAAATACATTAAAATGTATTAAAAAATACATTAAATTGCATACACATCACTGTGTATGCATAAAGTTAGTGATGTCTGTCTGAACGTACGAAAATGTAAAAAACAACACAAAATAGCACAAACAATAAGATCAAGGTCCAGATCCCACTAAGAATCTTTTGGTTGAAATATGACAGCAGTGCCGGTCTATAAACACGCGTATAGACTGTGTGTGTTATTGTCGGGAGGTGTCTGTGGGCCGCTGGGATATTACAGTTCATGTGTCAATCCTAAAAGAGAAAGACACAGATAGTATTTGAGAAGAAATGACCACACATGCTTCATTCATCTCTTAGTGACATCTCTCCCTCCCTCTCGCTCTCTTGACATCCCTCTCTCCCTGACACAGGACTCTCACGGGAGAGGAAGGAGCCTTCATACTGCAAAAGGTCAACAATCACATACGCTGACAACACACACATACTGGACACACACTGGTGGAGAAGAAAGAGGGAAGGCGATGAAAAACCGATCTATAACACAAAAGGACAAAGAAACAAAGAACATACAAGACATCTAGAGGGGCACAAATAAAAGACTGGAGAGGAAATGACAAGTCAGTCGGACATTAACGCAATATAAACCCCGAACAGAATGAATATACAGTTAAATGTACACTTTAGCTGTCTTTTCATACTTATAACTCAATGACTAGAGAGTCAGAGACTCAGAGAGCTGCTGAACACCAACACATATAATCAGAAAAAGGGCAAACACACACATACCTGTAAGGCTGATGCGGTGGGTGAGATTGAGAGTCCCTGCAGGTCAGACAGTAGACTAGGAGACAGGATGGAGCTCTTGGGTGTCGTCACCGGCGCTGGCGAGACTGCAGATATAACAACAGAATTTAAACTAGGGGCCTTATAATACATCGGGTGCAATGTGGCACCAGACACAATGCAAAAGTGTTCTTTGCTAGCTTTAGCTAGCTCGACGCAATTATCATTTTCACGTCCAGCGTCACGTTGTTTAAAAAGCAAATGCACTCGCACCCATCTGTTCGCCCATGGGCGTGCTGACGCCCATGCTGGGCTGAAAACGAGGCGTGTTCAGGTGTATTGTTGCGCACTATGCTAAGGGAACTTAAAATGGACTGCGCCATTGTCCAGCAAAAACCTCTAAAGTCAATAGCCCAGTACTTTTTTTGCTATTTAAAGGGCGCGTTAGTAATATGCGCCTATAGGTAGGTCCACAACGCGTGTGCAGTCTGCTTATTACACGCACGGTGTGTAATTATTCAATAAAATTATTAAAAGATTGCAAACAAAGTTTCGAACGGTTATTAATCAGCGTATCGATTCATGATTCCGATCGCGTGTCAAACCGCTGAAATCACGTGACATTGGCGAATCTTTGTTTTTGAAATAGGCCCATCACTATAAGTCATTATTTCGTTGTTTTTTTTGTGTGCAAAAAAACTATTTTCCTCACTTCATAAAATGATTGTAGAGCCACTGTACAGTCCCTGACAAAAGTCTTGTCGCTTATCTATTTTCTAGAAATACCTGATATTAACCTGACTTTTAATTAATTCATTGGTGTTAGAAATAGCTCATATGAAAAGCTAAAACCCTCCCAAATGATGTTTAATGCACTGAAATAAATAATTTTCACAGAAAAAATATTCATCATTTAATAAAGACAGAAAGGTCAAATTTTGGCAAGACAAAAGTTTTGCCGCCTATACAGAAATTGAACAAATTTACTGCAAATACAAAAATATGTCAGCAAATTAAGTTGTGGTGCTGTGAGATCCAAATTTAATATCTTGTATGACTTCCATGAGCTTGAAGGACTGCATCCATGCGGTTTGACAAGGATTCATACAATTTATTGATGAAGTCATCAGGAATAGCTAAGAAAGCAGTCTTGCATGCCTCCCAGAGTTCATCAATATTCTTTGGTTTCGTCTTCCATGCGTCCTCTTTCATCCTACCCCACATATGCTCAATGATGTTCATGTCTGGTGACTGGGCTGGCCAATCCTGGAGCATCTTGATCTTCTTCGCCTTGAGGAACTTTGATGTGGAGATGGAAGTATGCGATGGAGCACCGTCCTGCTGCTGAATTTGGCCTCTTTTATGGTTGGGAATAAGAGGTCGCTAAGATTTCTTGGTATTTTAGACTATTGATGTTGCCTTCCACCCTGCAGATCTCGCACACCCCCATACTGGATGTAACCCCAGAGCAGAGCATTTTCCGCCACCAAACTTCACTGTTTTCTGGGTGAATCTCGGATCCGTTCTGGCTCCAGTAGGTCTCCTGCAATATTTGCGGCGACTGTGGTGTAATTCAACAGAAGATTCATCTGAAAAATCCACCTTCTGCCACTTTTCCAGCGTCCATCCTTTTAGCAGGCTGTGGGCCTTGGTGAATGCCACACGGTTTTTCAATTGTCTTTTGTTTAGTGCTGGCTTCTGGGCACTGATTCGACCATGGAGGCCATTTCGAGACAGAATCCGACAAACTGTTCTGGTTGACACAGGGACTTCAGGTGACCAGGTCTCGTGGAGCTCTGCTGCAGTGGAAAATTGGCTGGCCTTGGATTTTCGAGCCAACAAACGGTCCTCTCGAGCAGTTGTCTTGCAGGTCTGCCTGACCTGGGCTTGTCAAAAACGTCTCCATTCTCTTCAAATCTTTTTTTTTATCCTCTGTACTTGACGCTGAGACACATTGAAGGTGTCTGCCACATCAGCAGTGAATCTGGTCTTCAGCCTCTTGATAATCAAAACTTTAGTCTCAGGGTGAATCTTAGGCATGTTTGCAGAGGTCTAGTTGCAGTTGATGTGAAGGTATAGTGTACTGGGGTTCTTTTTATACACACTTGAGACCTAATTGATCCATTATTAGTCACTGGGGAAGCTCATATGACAAGGTGACAACACTTATGTCTTTGCAAAAATTGACTCAATGGGCTTTACCAAGCTGTGAATATTAGAATACTTTTTGAAAGTTTAGTTTTTCACTGAAACATTATCACAAAAGCTGGTGGGATTAAAATGAGCCATTTCTTGTAAAAAAATCTTGATTAGAAATATATTTCAGCGGCACTTTAGGTCAGTTTGTACACAAGCGACAAGACTTTTGTCAGGGACTGTAGTGAGATGGGCTTTGTACCGACGTCTTTAGTGCCTTTATGGGTCTTGAGAGAGGAAATGACATTGGTGTCAATGAAGGCCTTTCTGAGCCATCGGATTTCAACAGAAATATCTCCATTTTTCCGAAGAATTTTCATTTTTGGGTGAACTAACCCTGTCTGTTCATTTGTTCACCATCTGACATTTTGAGGGTTTAAGATAACAAAACATAAAATAATATGTATATTTAAATATACTAAAAATTAATTCAAACAAAACAGGTTTAATAGAATAATGTGATATATGTCAAGAATTTATCAAAATATTTTAAAAGGAAATAATGCACTCCATGTCAAAATATGCCTGTCATGTCATTAACCCACATATAAACTAATACAGTATTTGAAGAGCATAAAAGAGTGTCATGTCTAGCATTTACCGTAGAGTCATAGCAAATACGGTCTTAAACAGCCTTTGCGAAGCAAGAGATTTTGGTCAAGCGACAGAAAAATACTGAATGCCAGCATAGCTACAGTAAAGTTTATAACCTGAAAGTTGATGAAAACAATGTGATGCACATATAGCATCAGATGCAGCAATTCTAACGACGGACAAAAACCTTGTTAATCCATTTTAGCTTGATTTCGCTAAAATGTTAATTTTAATACAGTGTTTTTTACATTTTCTGAAAAGTAGCGGTTTTGGCCATATAAGGTTACCGACCAACAGAAAACAACATATATCTGTACATTCATCTGCTCTGTTCTAAGAAATAGAAATAGTGAGCTACCTAACTGGACAACATTTTAAGGGATCTTAAGGTTTCTAAAGTTTTGGGCTAATTTGCTTTTGATTTTAGCAAGGGTAAATATGCTAATGTTTTAAGAAGTTGCCTTATTTTAACTTTTTTAATGGCAGCTGTAAAGACAAACTTACAGTCGTCCAGATCAAGGAGAGACACTTCCTTCTTCTCAACCTGCTGAAAATACACACAAACATTAATGTTAAAACATGGATGGCAGATGTTACACACATTGAAAATGCAGCAAAACTTCACAATCACACTTGTGTTTTGGTTTTGTGTTTTTTTTACCTTTGTGACCGGTTTGGACTGGACAGGTTTGGGCTTTGTGTTCTTCTTCTGATCTGTTCCAGAGTCTGAATTTGAATCCAGTTCAGATTCCGATCCGGATTCAGACGAGCTCTCTGATGAGGAACTCTCAGAGTCTGATTCACTTCCGGATCTGGATTTATCCTTTACAGTGTTCCCATTCTTTTGCTTCCTGTCAAGATCACACAATGGAACTATTTGTTGGAGTTCACAAGCCAAATTAATAACCGCAAAATCATATTTTTTTTATAAAGTCTTGATATTACGTTTAGGGTCTATTAGAATAGGTTTTCCTGCTTGAATGTTCAAAAAGTGCATAACAATACACATTTTATATTGTTTGCAACTCCTCTCTTCCCAGTCTGTCAGTAACACATGGTTGGGAATTATTTAAATGAGGAATATTGTGATGTGTTCGATCTGGCCAACTCAAGAAATGGAGGCTCCTCCCTTCAGGGAGTTCAGAAACAGTGCACACTGATATTGACAAGAACTTCCTTGGATGTGACTGTGAGCTTTGTAACTTTACAGACCTTCTTCATGCTCAAACAGCAACATTTAACATTAAAGATGAAAATGTAAAAAAGCTTAAAGGGATCCCTTTTAAAAGAGACACACTTCACTTCTCAAGAACACCAATAACCTTTTTTTAGTTTCTATCACATGCCTGTCCTGTCTTGTGGGTTTTTGTTATTTTGGGCATGTGCTCTGTCATTGTCTGATCCCTCCCCCTTGTTACCTGAGTAGTGTTTTATTTGCCCCACCGGTGTTCCATGATTTCCTCCCTTTAGCTCCTTGTGTTTGTCAGTCTTGTCGGATCGTTGTACTGTCTACGTCTCCCGGTTCCCTGTGTTGGTATGTCTTCAGGTTCATGTATTTCTAGTTTATGTTTTTCCCCCTCGTGGGTTTTGTTTTGTGTTTATGTTTTATTTTATTAATAAATTATAATTTCTGCACTTGAGTCCTCGCACCAGTTTTCTTCTTTGATTCCGACCGTGACATTTTCTTACACACAATACAATACAATATTTATCTACAATAAACACCTAAATACTTATTGATGGGTCATATATTAGACAACCTGTTCAATAATGAACTATTCCTTAAGAACATTTCAGTATTCAAACACCAAAAGGGACATTGTTTAATAAGTCAGAAAGAGAGAGAGAGAGAGAGAGAGAGAGAGAGAGAGAGAGAGAGAGAGAGAGAGAGAGAGAGAGAGAGAGAGAGCGAGAGAGAGAGAGAGAGAGAGAGAGAGAGAGAGAGAGAGAGAGAGAGAGAGAGAGAGTTGCAGAGGGAACAATGTCTGTTTAATTGTGAAATGATTAGACAGATTAATTTGGCCTTTGGATTTCATTTGCTCAGAACAAGAAGTGGTGAGCCGTTCGCACACACACACGCACACGCACACGCACACACAATCTAACTGAAGTGTGCACAGTTCAACAGCAACATTAAAATCAGGTTGTGTGTATTTGTGTGTGTGTTAATGAGAGCATTTCATGGTGGTTGAGGATGTGGGCAAGAGCCTTAAATTTCGCACAATGATGACAGAACAGCAAACAAAAAAGGCAAAGAGTGCGTGTGTGTGCGTGTGCGTGTGCGTGTGCGTGTGCGTGTGTGTGTGTGTGTGTGTGTGTGTGTGTGTGTGTGTATAAGATTTAATTATAGCCTCTAATGAAGGCAGCAGGGTCAACTACAGGAACATTACATCACAACAATCAACAAACAGTGCAAACTCTATGTGTGTACTGGATGGAGCAAGTCACTGGTCATGTGTGTCAGGTGTGGTCATGTTCTTATGCCTTGAAAATGTAAACATTTGGTTGTACGTGATAAACTAAACAATGTTTTTGCACACTAATGGGTTGAAAATGACAAAACTATAAATAGTGCATTGCATCGTTTTTTTAGAAAACAAATTGTTTTGTGCATTGATAAACCTAATAGCTGTTAATGATTTACATTATAGCTTTTTCAAGGTGCCCTAGAATGATTTGAAACAATATTTTATATTGTTCTCTGATATCTAAATAGAGGGTATGTGGCTTATTTAAGGTCAAAAATTGTCCAGATACGGTTTTACAGGTCCATATACAACACTAGAAATTGTCCCTAGGATGTAATGCTCTGTTTTTGCCTTATTTGGAAGGGTTGTGAATATGAATGCAGAGTTCTGCTCTGATTGGCTGTTTCACTGCACAGCTCAATGACAGCTCAACACATCTATAACATCCCTCATGACAATGATTTAACAATGATAGCTTCTTAACTTTGAATCACAACCTGAACTGGGTAGCGTGTAAATGTTGTTTACAGTAACGTTACAGTTTGACAGTAGAGCACTGATTTAAAAGTCGATTTATTTAGCCAAACAAAGTAATGTAGAAGCCACTCAAAATAGTCAGTGTCATGTTTACTACTCACTCGCTGCAAAGTAATCATACTTCAGTTCTCAAAAATGTATACTTATTTAACAAATTGACTAGAAGAGTTGTCTATCGTTCTGACTATCGTTTCAACTTAGATGGTGAAGAAGGTGACGTTAAAGGATCGAGTGAGTGATCTATAAGCAACTAAACAGTAGTAGTAAACGTAACGTTAGTTAGCGTCTGAGTTATGTGTTAATGATGAAATTTAGGCTAATTTAGATTTCAATCCGTCAAAAGGGATCGACATACGTGTCTACTGTTGTGTTTTATGACAACACTGGCAGGAAATAATATTAACCTTTGTCATTTGACAAACTGTTATGTGCGCTACTTGGAGTTTCCAATACTAGCATCTTGCGTTGGATCTAGACAACACATGGGATATTATCGTAATGATGTCTTACTAAGAAACTTTCAATTTAATCAGAAATGAGTTTGACAGTCAAGAAGTGAAAAATATCACTACTTACTGATTGCAGGAATATGGTTGGAATCGGTCCTTTCTTCAGTTTTAGACGCTGAGCGAATCCTGCTATATTGCCCCAGGTTAGAAAAACTCTCTGTGGTGAAATGGGCCGAACAACTTTGACGAACAACTTAGAATTAAATTGTTGCGGTATCCGATTGTAAATAAACATCAACAATGACTGTTGACATTGTTTATCTGTGGAAAGGCTATGAAAAGTCCTCACGTCCCCTGCACAGCCTGGAACATTTATTTCCATGATCTGCCGTTTTCGCTATCCTCGCGTGACGCTCGTTTATCTGCTGAACTCCTGACGGCTGCGCATTGCGCAGTTCCGCCTGACAATGAACATGGGCTGACATGCAAATGTTAGGGGCGTAGATATTAATGATCCCAGTGATTGCGTCACATGTGGCGTTATGTTAAGAATCGCTTGTTTTTCCGTGGTGTTTTTCACAAACAAGATTTACATATGAAGGAGGAGGCAATGGTGTTTGAGACTCACTGTATGTGATGTCCATGTACTGAACTCTTGTTATTCAACTATGGCAAGGTTAATTCAATTTTTCATTCTAGGGCAACTTTAAATTAAAACTTCAAATGGAATGAAAAATAAACACATTTATGCCACATAAAATGTATTTAAAAAAAAAAAGTATAGTTTATTTGTGGTGCGGCCAGTGAAAAAAAATCTTAATTGCTGAATCCTGGCATGTGTGAAAGAGAGAGCGTGTGTGTGTGTGTGTGTGTGTGTGTGTGTGTGTGTGTGTGTGTGTGTGTGTGTGTTGTGTGTGTGTGTGCATATGAACAGATGGAGGGTGAGATTATTGGTGCCACATTTTATTAGTCACGTTTAATGCTGCAGCATACACAATCACACAAACAGACACACACTGAACACACATTATTTACCTCCTGCACATATATAAAACCCAAGTTGTACATTGTGCATCCACTTGTGCGCACACTTGAGCAAAACACACCAGAAGTCAGAAGACCAAAGTCAATCTCACATACCATCTGTCTATGAATTTATGGACTTCAAAATTAGCAATAGCATGTGATGCAAGTATCAAGTGCTGGAAGTCTTTTGAGCAAACATCCATGAACCTTAAAGGGATAGTTCACCCAAAAATGAAAATTCTGTCATTATATAATGTATATAACATTGGTACCTGTCTTTGATGGCTGGTTTCTGTTTTTTCTGAGTTTTCTTCTTGTAAGAGTCTGATTCACTTGAGCTCTTCTCTGATTGGCTGGAGCTGCTCTTGTTAGAATCATCGCTGTTCTCCTCACTCTTAGATTCGCTTCCTGATTCTGCATGCACACACAAACAGATTAAGACAAGGATCGATTTGGAAAAAACATCTTATTACACTAACCAAGCCAAACACATGTTTTACCTTCACTGCTGCTACTACTGTCCTCACTACTGCTTCCCTCTTCCTCCTCCTCCTCCTCTTCCTCCTCAGAATCAGAGTAGAACTTCTGATTTGATTTGGTATGTTTGGATTTACCAAGCGCTGGTGCCCCGGCCTCTTTCACCTACCCCAAGCACACAGGAACAGGAAATGAGGTCATAATCATTTAAGACATGGTGGCATGACGGCACTGTAAATATGCGGTACTCTGAGGGCAGCTAATTTTATAGACATTAGCCCATTTCAACACAGTAATCCCAGTAAATACCGTAAAAATTACCAGAATGACTTTCCAGTAAAACACAAATATACTATTCAAGATCATGATCTCTTAACGGTTATTTACCAGTAGACTGTATGTGTGAAAGGGGCTACTGTTATCAATTTGTGAAGATTATTTGTTAAAAAAGGGCATCTTACCGCTTCTACTATCTCCACATTTCTTACTGATTGATCAGGAGCGACAGCCGGCCAATCAGAAAGCTCCAGGTAGCCAGTGGCATGAGAATTGAGCGTATGAGAGAGCGTGCCAAGCTGAAAACGATCTCGATCTGAAAAACAGACAAATACATGTTAGTTGTCTTTAAATATGGTGCAGTATCATATTGACTGAAAACATCTAAGGATTAAATCCCAAAGAAATATTTGCTTTGTTGGCTGAAAAAAATAAAAATAAAATGTACAAGTATATGATAACACTTTAAATATTTAATTTGTTTCATTTGTCAATTTTAATTTGTTTTATTTCTTAGACCTTTTATTTCTAAATTATTACAATTTTGGATGTAAAAAGCATTTGAACGTTAAGTGCACCCCAAGAAACATCATAAAACAACGCAGTTCATGACTTTAACTAACATTAACAATATTTAAGATTGATAAATACTGTAACCGATACATAAACATTTACTGAAATCGACAGTTCCCATTTAATTATGCTTTTTTAACACTGGTATTATGAGATTAATCAAAAAATTATTATATTCTATTAACATAAATTTTAAATAGGTGGGAAATATGTTCTAAATATTATTTTACTAATATTTTTAATGTTATTTTCACTTTATAAAGAGGCTAAGATAATAATGATTAATGATTAAATGTAATTAATTAAAAGAATAAAATTAATCATAATCAATTATAATAATGTACTTGTACTATGCACAGACAATAAAGTTGATTCTAATCTAAAAAAGAAAACATATAACTTCCTTTATACATAGACCAGGCATAACATTATGACACTGACAGGTGAAGTGAATAACACTGACTATCTCTTCATCACGGCACCTGTTAGTGGGTGGGATATATTAGACAGCAAATTAACATTTTGTCCTCAAAGTTGATGTGTTAGAAGCAGGAAAAATGGGCAAGTGTGAGGATTTGAGTGAGTTTGACAAGGGCCAAATTGTGCTGGCTAGACGAATGGGTCAGAGCATCTCAAAAACTGCAGCTCTTGTGGGGTGTCCCGTATGTGCAGTGGTCAGGATCTATCAAAAGTGCTCCAAGGAAGGAACAGTGGTGAACCGGAGACAGGGTCATAGATGGCCAAGGCTCATTGATGCACGTGGGGAGCGAAGGCTGGCCTGAGTGGTCCGATCAAACAGACGAGCTACTGTAGCTCAGATTGCTTAAGAAGTTAATGCTGGTTCTGATTGAAAGGTGTCAGGATACACAGCGCATCGCAAATTGTTGTTTATTGGGCTGCATAGCCACAGACAGGTCAGGGTGGCAGGCTGTTATGTCTGATTGGTGTAGTTTAGGAATCATATTATCAATATACATGTGGAATAAAATGTTTGATAACAGTTTTGCTGCGCATAACTAATAAGAGAGCTTATAGGTTATGACTCCAACTCTGAGTTTACTGTACTTCTTTGTCATAATAAACAAAAAAGCAATAAGTGTCCTCACAGGACGTCAAGAGCCTTGCTGAGTAATTGATATTAAACTGGCAGAAATGCCACGGCATTCAGATTTGCCCGTGTGCCCTTCTCACAATTCGCTGGGTACGTCCCATAATAACCAAGGTATATGAGCGCATAATCACTCTGGCTCTGCAGAATATAAACATGAGCGAAAAAACGCCAACGCACAGATGATCTAAACCACAAATATTAAAAATGACAGCAGCAGTTAAATGTCTCGCAAATGTTATAGGGTAAATTTATGCCGCATTAATGAAATAAAGACTAATGGCTGTATGTTTCAGTATACTAATTTATTTTAATCTATAGTAACCATGGGGACAATCATGTAATCACTGTATTAAAACAAAAGTGGCCTCATGAGAGCCAAAAAAACAGGAGCAAAAGTTTAGTAGATTGTCAGTGCACTGGTTCAGACCATTGATGAGTCTTTCAGCTAAAGCAGGCTGTGTGTCACAACTTGCGTCTTCACGTGACTTAAAAAAACACACACAAAGACATGTCGCTTTGAGTTTCATCACAGAGAGGCATAATCAGCCCTTACAAACTTTATTACCTCCTATTAAGAGCGGGACACGCTTTACCAAGCACCGAGAACGATAGTCAGCACAACAAAAATTACCCCCAGCGACAGCCGGCATCAATCACACGGAGCGCATCCTTTGCACAAAACCCAAATCCATCCATGCGTCCATCAATGCATCCATCCATGTATCTACAGGAGCAAATGAGAAACACCCTTTTCCTGCTTGTGAGGATAATTACTCATGGTTAATTGCAGGTGAAGTGCGTGAACGTACAGGAGGAGTTGTAAACCAATGGGGGGGCGTGTGAGGGGCGGACGGTGCTCCCATATTCGACTGTCTGTTATCAAATTACACAAAATCCAACAATTCAATTCTACTCGGGAGATTTCAGATTCAAACCGCTAATCCCGAGAAAAAAAGTCAAGCTCAGGGGCGGGAAAAAATAGCTGTGTTGTTTGATACGATCAGATCAGAGTATTTCTGCGTGCTGTATTGATATTTACGGGTTAGAGCTGCTGTCATGGCCTGCTGGAAAGAATTCCCATGACGGTGTTGTGTGTTTCAGCTCTGAAGCTCTGCTGGAATGGAATCATGTGATGAAATAAGAGAAAGTGGGTGAAATCGATGTCAGCAGAACTCTTAAATTCTTATAGATGTGGTGGCGTAATTTTGAATCACAGCATGACATCTGATTTTTTTTAAGTGCACCAATGCGTTAGAGATAAGATACGGCCTAGAGGTTACAGATCTGGGGTAGAAACTGAAAGGTTATAGGTTCAAATCTGCACAGAATGGTTTCAGGGATTGCATGACCACTGAATTCCCATTATTTGTAATACATAATTACATTAATACATGATTCCATTAATTTTTTTTAATACATTTTTAACAGAGATTGCAATAACAAAAAGCTATTTGTAGATGATAAAATATTTTATTTGAGTACCTAACAAAAAAACAAGAAAGTTTTTAAACAACTTTTTATGACTTTTCCAGACCTAAAATGACCTACATCTGAATAATTTGTATAGGTGATAAGATTAGATTACTAATTAATTAAAACATATATTCACTGTTGACATTTATATTACTCTGTATGATTTATCCAGGACTGAAAATCTACCCAGCTTCAGGTGGACTATTATTATTTTTTTATTACAGACAAATAGACAGACAGACAGACAGACAGACAGACAGACAGACAGACAGACAGACAGACAGACAGACAGACAGACAGACAGACAGACAGACAGACAGACAGACAGACAGACAGACAGACAGACAGACAGACAGACAGACAGACAGACAGACAGACAGACAGACAGACAGACAGACAGACAGACAGACAGATAGATAGATAGATAGATAGATAGATAGATAGATAGATAGATAGATAGATAGATAGATAGATAGATAGATAGATAGATAGATAGATAGATAGATAGATAGATAGATAGATAGATAGATAGATAGATAGATGACCACATGTATGACCACTAAATTCCCATGAGTTGTAATACCAGTCATCTTGTAAAAGAGATTTTAATATCAATCAGACTGCCTGGTAAATAAAGGTAAATAAAAAAAAAGAAAATGTTTTTCTATGTTACCTACCTTTAAAGGCAGACTGTAAAACAGGAGCTGGTTTAGGTGCCATTAGGATCCGACGAGCATATTTGCTCAGGGCTCCGCTCTTCTCATTTGGGACAATCAACTGACGAATGAACCGTGTTCGGTCTCTGATGTCATAGTTCTGATCATACTTGCCCAAATTCAATATGTATTGAGTCAGCAATTTCGTCTGTATGAGAGAAAGAAAGTTAGATAAAGCACAGCCAAAAAACACACACACACACACACACACACACACACACACACACACACACACACACACACACACACACACACAGATTTGATTTCACCTGTTTGGAATTGGTCAAGTAGAGTTTGGCAGCCAAATTGACAATCTGCAGTTTGACAATGTCCTCCTCACTAGTGAAGGTCTTGGCCATCTTTCGCAGGACGTCGGGTGCGATTTTAGGCACGTGCTCACAGTATTCACCCATCAGCCACAGGATGCTGGCCCTCGCCATTGGGACCTAAAAAGGCAATGAATACTAAATACACAGAAAATCAATTAATTGTAATTTTATATGATGTAATATTGTGCACGTCTCTCACAGTGATGTTGTCGAAGAGTTTGGCCATGTGTTTGATGATGTCACTGTGCTGTGATGGTTGAGTCTGCAGAAGTTTCTTGATGACCACGACACTCTCCGCGACAACAGTCTCTACAAAGGCAAGAAACACATGTAAATAAACTAATAAGTCAATATAGTATGATCGTTTTCTGTAGTAACAATAACCAGTGTTTGTGGAGTAACTAAGTAAAAGGATCAAACTAATTCTAAATTTTAATATAATTTACTGTGCATGCACTGCAGCTTCACATTAGAACAAGGTGAGGAAATAGTCATACTTTAATGTCTTTTAATTCATTTTAATGAATCAATTCATTCAGATTCAGATAAATTAAGGTGTCTGATTCAAAGATTCAGTCCCATTGGGCAATGAGAAGCACTGCTGCTTATAATAGAAAGGCCAAAGGCTCCAGTGAGGTTAGAGTATGATTACCATCTCTGTTGGACAGCAGCAGGACCAGGCCGTTGAGGCAGGTGTCAGTCACCTCAGAGATGTTAGTGGCACACCGGCCGATGGCCTGGATTGTGGCCGCCGCAAACGCCTTATCCTGACTCTTCACGTATGTCTGCAACACACAAACGTTTGCTTAAAAATGCTATTCCTCTGCGGTTTTAAAACCTATTGAGCTGCCTAGCCAGATTTTTAGGCATCATAAAATTATTCAAACCTCAATATTTACCTCAAACCTCAGCTTGGGATTTAACTCAATAGGTTTTTTCCCTTCATTTTAACTTCACCTTGTCTTGGCTGGTTGGCTGGTCATAGCTGGTTTAAGCTGGATGTAGCTGGTTTAAGATGGTTAAGCTGGTCTCCTACCCTCCCTGCTGAAAAAATAAGCTAAAAGTAGCCTAAGATGGTTGGCTGGTCTTAACTGGTTTAAGCTGGTCTTCCAGCCTCCCTAAATAAATTAAAAAACAACTGCTAAAACTAGCCTAGGATGGTTGGGCTGGTCTTAGCTGGTTTAAGCTGGTCTCCCAGCCTCCTTGATGAAAACAAAACAGCTAACACTACCCTAAGATGCCTGGCTGGCCTTAAGACAGTCAAGCTGGTTTTCCAGCATTGTCAAGATCAGATGTTCAGATGGTCTTAGCTGGTCCTTATACCAGCCTGACGATCTAAAGAAGCGGCCAAAACCCCTCTAAAACCAGCCTGCTAACCAGCTATGACTAGGCTGGAAGACCAGCTATAACCAGCTTTTTTTTTTATCTGGGAGTTTTTTCATTGTTTATGTTAGTTGATTGAACATTCCTATGATGCCTAAAATGCTGTCTAGGTAGGTAGCTGAATAGGTTTTTAAAAAACAGCCCCCCTTAAGAGTGAAGTTTAATTTGCAAGTAGGCCTACCGAGAAAATAAATTAATTTAATATATGAAACTTTACCTGGAATTCTCTCAGTATGGTGGAGATGTTTGCTTCATTAGCCAAGTTAGTCAAAATCTCCAGCTAAAGAATTAAAACAGATGAGATAAACAACGAAACATCAGCAAACAAGCAGATATGAGAGTTTCACAGACATTGTAAATAAACACTGCGCTGCAACTCAAAGCAATGATGAAATGAAGACAAGTGTGTTTTACCTTGAGTGTTTTGATGTGTGTGGCATCTGTAGACCTCACATAGAAGCTCTTCATGAAGGGTTCAAACATCCCCTGAAAAAACATCACAAATGTTATCTCAGGGTTTACCTGTTCAAATCAAATTGTGCCCCTTACATTTTGTTTTTAACAGTGATTATCACTGACTTTACCTCAGTGTTTACCTGCATGCCTCTTCGTTTACCTCAGAATTTCCACCTACCATAACTTATGTTCAGCATTCACTGAATAGTTTATTTCAGATTTTACTCCAGACATCAATACTTACATTATAACCCAGTTTACCTCAAACAAATACCTCAGATTTTCTTCAGATATTACCTTACTAAATCTGAAGCCTACTATAGGCATACCTTAAAAGAGTGTTTACCTTAAAAGATATCTTTAACAAAATTTATGACAGATATTAACCTCAGTTTGCTTAACATATAATAGAAGCCTCAGATTTGACCTCAGATCTTACCTTGCAAATGTAATTCAGATTTCCTTTTGAGTTGAGGCCTACCTCTGATTTTATTTAAGTATTTCAGATTTCCTTTTGAATTTGAGGCCTACCTCTTATTTTATTTCAGTGTTTCCCTCAGGTATATTACCACGCAATTTAGTTTACCATTTACTTCATGATTTAGCCGTACTTCTCATTTTACCTGTTTACACCTCAAATATCACCTTGTGATTTACTTTTGTGATTTACTTAATAGTTTACCTATAAATTTTCTTCAGAATTGAGGCCTACCTCTCATTTTACCTCTGTGTTTACCTCAGATATTAATTACTTTGTGATTAACTTCATATCCCTCAGAATTGAGGCCTACCTCTTATTTTACCTCAGTGTTTACCTCAATTATATTAAATCAAATTTATTTAATATTTTACCTCATGATCTTCCTCAGAATCAAGGCCTTCCATTGATTTTTCTTCAGTGTTTACCTCAGATCTTACCTTATGATTTACTGCATATTTTCCTGCATGATTTACCTCAGAATTGAGGATTACCTCTCACTTTACCTCAGTGTTTCCCTCAAACCAACCTTATGATTTACCTCATATATTACCCCATGATTTACATGATAATTGAGGCCTAGCTCACATTTTACCTCAGTATTTACCTCAGATACATTACCATGCAATGTACTTCATATTTTAACTTACAATTTCCCCCAGAATCTAGGCCTTCCACTGACTTTGCTTCAGTGTTTACCTCAGATCTTACCTTATGATTAACTTCATAATTTCCTGCATGATTTCCCTCAGAATTGAGGCCTATTACATCTCATTTTACCTTAGTGTTTACCTCAGTTATTTTACTATGAAATTTACTTTATATTTTACCTCATGATTTCCCTTAGCATTTTTCGGCCTACCTCTGATTTTACCTCTGTATATACACACCTAAAATAGACTAGTATATTTAGACTAATTGCTTGTAAATCATTAGCATTGTTAATAATATGTTGAATGTTTCACTGAGTCTGTACCTTCCTCTGAATAGACATGGTGGCGATGTTCTGCAACACAACATATTGAACTTCCCTAAAAGAGCAAAGAAGGAAAACAAAAACAGGAATTAGATTGAGAGATTTGTCAATAATGATATTTCCATCCCATTTCTCTCATAGTGTGTTACCTGTGGCTCCTCAAGAGTCTGACCAGGGACTTGGTGACAATGCTAATTTCATGTTTAGGGGCCAAATGCCAGTAGAGCTGAGATACTGCCATCACAACCTAAAAATAGAGAATTTTTGTATATTAATAAAGGACTTCAAAGAATTTCAAGCACTGTTGCATCCAAAAACATGATATTAACATGCTTTTTCCATGGAATGTTTTTATAAAGGGAGTGAGGGTAAGAGATAGACAGGTAAGACAGGAGAACATAAAAAGTAACCTATAAAAAAAGGAAGACAGATTAATAGGAGACGTAGTGAAGAGTCCCAGAGAAATGTGAAGTCAGAGAAAGAAGAAGAGTAGGGTTTGAGAGAGATAGAAAAAGAGACAGATGGTGATAGATTAGGAAGCCTTCAATGTATGTAATGATTTTGTCTTCCCCAAATTACTTTGACCCCAATATACGAACAGGACAGCAGACTTCAACACATCAACCGCTAAACCAGCAGAGAGAGGAAGAGAGAGAGCTGATAAAGACAGAGTGCACACTGAGTGTAGAACAAAGCAGGACAAGTTTTAATCAAAACATATCACACATACACACACTTAAAAAAACACACACATACACACAGACCTTGAGTCCAGGTTGATGGAGCACTTGAGTCACTCTGTGTGTGTGATGTTGGAAGGAATAACATTTTCTGAGCACATTTCTAAGGCTGAGTGTATGTAACGTGATTGAGCTGTGTCTGACACAGCCTTGGTCCAAACACTCACACACCCTCACACTCACACACCCTCACACTTAAACACACACACACACACACACACACACACACACACACACACACACACACTCAGGTGCGTCCTGAAGGCCTTCACTATTGCTCAAAAATGAAAAAGCACAAGAGAGGGAGAAAGATTGAAAATGGAGAGCGCAGATGTGTGTGGATATATAAGTGTATTACAGGTTAAATATGAATTATTAAAGCAAAATAAATGTAACTATTAGCTAAACACGGTTCAACTGAAGCAAACTTCACCTACAGTATTTACATCTGTAATGCTTGACTAGAAGTTTATCCACCTAATAAAGCTTCAAAAGAACAATTTAGACAACTTTCATACTTATTTTTTGTCATCTAATTATATTATTATTTTGTATTTTTACAAATAATGTTTAAAATACATTTTAATAATATTTGATACAACCAGTAAGGGCAGTGAACGGGGCCAACAAGTTACAAGTAACATAATCAGATGACTTTTTAAAAATAACTAATGTAACATTACTTTACACCAACACATCTGATTTTTTCAAATAAGTAATGCATGTTACTTTGGTTTCCCAATTATTAAAGGGTTACTTCCCCCAAAATGAAAATTCTGTCAATCTGTCAATCATTTTGGATCAATTCAACACAAATGAGGATTTTTTTTTTTTTTTTTTTAATGAAATCTGAGTAATTTTCCATTGACAAGCTATAACTACCAATTTGCAATTAAACAAATCCACAAAGAGATAGTAAAACTAATCCATATTAAGTGGTTTATTTCAAAATTTTCTGAAGAGACTCGATTGCGTTATAATATTATGAACAGATTTAGGCGTCTAATGGGTTTGGAATGGCATGATGGTGAGCAATTAACGACAGATTTTTCATTTTTGGGTGACCTAACCCTTAAACTGATAGCTCTCTTGTCCCCATGTTGTGTGCACTGTGTGAACATTAGGGTTATTTCTCTCATAAAAACAGATTCAGCATTCCTCAAAATTAATATGAACAGCAAAACGTAGAATATTACCAAACCTGAAATAATTAAAACGTTAAATACCATAAATATACTTATATTTACTTAAATCTTACTTTACTAACCAATCGCTTTGCTGCTGACCTTCAATGATCCAATTCAACCATATTAATAAGCAAAAATTAATTTACACAAACATCAGATTGGGTTTTCTTTTTTTTCCTTGTGTTTTTTTATTGCTGTAGTCAAGAGTGTTAAACTTTCGTCTCCTGCCTTCTCCTGTAATCTAGAATGGCTGAACAGCTGAAAGGTTTGTTTGAGCTACTGTACAGGTGTGAATTTGCATTTTTTCAGCCTGAGGCTATTCATCTCACTTTCGACAAAAATAAATACTCAAACAATATTAAATGAAATAAATTCATATAATATTATTATTTGTATTATTATGAAAACATTCATTTTTGTATATCAGATTAACAATTTTTGTAATTTAAAATAATATAATATGATTATTATCTTATTGTTATTAATAATACATTATTAATAATTATCACGATTAATATTGTTGTATCATTATTTTAAATTCCAAAGCAACATCTATTCTGTGTCTGTGTGTGTCTGTGTGTGTGTGTCTGTGTGTGTGTGTCTGTGTGTCTGTACTCACTGCAGTGTTTCTGCTCTGTAACAGTGGTTTAGTGTTTCTAAGCAGGAGTCTGTGGTCTGGATCCATGATGTACGGTTTAGATTCGTCCACTCTCCTCTCTTCCTCGGAATCGTAAAACATTTTCTCGCTATTTTCATCAAACACGGCATCCTACAATCACACATATGATTAATAAACAAATGAATACAAAAATCGAATGAATCAATAAATCAAACCAAAAATGATTAAAGCCTCTACAACGCATTGTTTAGAGTAACAGCATATACAAGTCCTCTCTCCAACACTCCTTCATACCTGAAACCCTCAATGCTAGCATTGAAAAAGATAAAAAAAAAAAATTCAGATCAGCAATTTCGTTTCCAACTAAAACGGCTTTTCTTGACAGCTAAGCTTTAAAAATATGTAAATAATAAATAAATGCAATGTGTGCTTAATGATTTAAAGGAAACACACACACACACACACACACACACACACACACACACAAGCTCACCTCTTTCCACGGGCTAACAAACTGCGTCCTGGCGTAGCGTGTCAGCATGTGTATGATGACGACCTGACCCCACTCCTCCACATCCACCAGCATGTTACACAGCTTCCGATAGTTCTTATGGATCAAGTCGATCCGTTCTGGGCACACTTCCTCAAATGCCATCACCACACTGCCAGCAACCAGCTACAAAAAAGCACATGACAAACAACAGGATTTAAAAGTTAGCGGCCTGTTAGAAGTGGTTATTTCACACTGTGGTACAGCAGTAAATTTAAGTTTTGATTTTGATTGGTTGTCACACATTCCAGGGGTGTCAATCAAATAATTACATATCATTAATGTTGGCTGTTCCAAACGTAGACTGTTAAAAAAACAGGGACATAGTGTCCGTGATGCCATCCATAGGGTTCTGAAGAGCCACTAAAGTAGACCCCCCCCCCAGTTGTCATGAAGGGCAAAATTAGCCGTATAGACCAAATCCGCAATTTGTACCACGTTGTAAACATGTTTTTATTTGCTGTAAAGTTGGGCATTTTAACATGGGGCTCAATGAGATTCTGCTCCCTCCTGGAGCCTAGTGGCCAGTCGATGAATTGCAGTTTAAGTAACTTCCATATTGGCTTCAACAGAAACTGAGGGAGGTTGTCGCTTGGTTCCAAAGCAAGATATTTGACCCTCTGGGCTCTTCTGCACTTTTTTCTTTTTATTCTTTCACTTCATCGGAATGGTATGACACTTGGTGACTTGTGGCACTTGCTATATGAACGCACATACACACACACACACACACACACACACACACACACACACACAAAATCGTGAACATAATTTAAAAAAGGCGTAAAAGAAAAAGAAAAAGCATTGCCATAGAATGAATGGGGGGGGGGATTGACCATTTTTGAGAAGTACTAGCTACAAATCAGCCACAATGCAGAAAAAAAGCACACAGCAATAAAGGGGTTAATTGAAAAATCATTTAAAAAAATAAGGGAGGAAGAAAATAAATAAATAAATAAATTCACACACAAACACCTCCACAGCTTCTGTGCAATTATCACTCACCCGTTTCTCCTGCAGCAACCCTAAAGTTGTGCTGGAGGTTTATAATTGCAAATTAAGCTGATTAGGTTATATATGCGTCGTAATTACAAACCTCAGTGTGGTCTCAAAACAAACAGATGCTTGGAAGATGACAACCTGTTCTGCTTCCCACCGAGCTAATATAACACACCACTCTCACTTTAGACTAATGAACTACAGTATATGAAAGGGAGTGTGTGAAAACAACAGAGAGAGAGAGAGAGAGAGAGAGAGAGAGAGAGAGAGAGAGAGAGAGAGAGAGAGAGAGAGAGAGAGAGAGAGAGAGAGAGAGAGAGAGAGAGAGAGAGAGAGAGAGAGAGAGAGAGAGAGAGAGAGAGAGAGAGAGAGAGATTTGAGCAGGTCAGGTGCTTCATTTATCATCATGTGACATCAATTTCAGCTCTGAGAAAGGAAATTGCATGTAACGGATCACTTAAACCTTTACAAAAAGAATGCATATAAACTTTTTTGCCACATTGCACAGTGGCAGGTGAACTGAAAAAAATGGGCATAAATATAAATATTTTGAATATACCAACAGTGGTCCACGGAGGGACAAACCACAAACCGGCGACACACTGTTTGGACGGCCAAGGCTCACTGATGCATAAGGGCAACAAAGGCTTTCCCCGTATGGTCTGAGCCAACAGAAGGTCTACTGTGGCACAAGTCATACAAAATGATTATTGAAGGAATGTGTCACAACACACAGTGCATCGCTCTGACGCAGACCGCAGACCAATCAGAATGCCAATGATGACCCTGTCCACCGTCGAATGTACCTCCAAAGGGCATGAGTGTCAGCAAAGTCCCTTTCAAGAAAGTCTGTTCACTTGGCGGCCATATTTGCAACACCTCCAGGCAGCTATTTCAGGCATAAAAGACCAAGTCTTTTAAAAACATTGTAGCACCTCCAGATTCTACAACAAAACGCCGGCTCATTATTAACCAGTTCCTGCGTCGGCATCACACACGTGGTGCTCACGTGAACAGCGTCAGCCAATGGTGAGCCGGCGTTCTGACGTAGAACCTGGAAGCACTGCACTGGCCTTCCTACGTCAACAGCGTAGGAGACTGACACAGACGAGAAGAAATTGTTGATTAAAGACATTATTTTTTTTTTTTTCTGTGCACAAAAAATTCTCATCGCTTCATAACATTAAGGTTGAACCACTGGAGTCACATGGACTATTTTAACAATGTCTTTACCACCTTTCAGGGCCTTAAAAGTTGCAATGACATGGATGCCAACGGAAGAGTCAGAAACCTCTAGGATTTCACAAAAAATATCTTAATTTGTGTTTCCGAAGATGAACTGTGTCTTACAGGTTTGGAACAGCGTAAGGGTGAGTAATTAATGACAAAATGTTTATTTTTGGGTGCACTAATCCAATAAAATCCATTTTTTTGGGGCAAGACTAGCCAATTCACATGTGCAGTCATAAGCCTGACTCTGGTTTCTACCAGCAGCTGCAGTGACGCAACAACTTTACAAATCAGCGATTGGCTCTTTTACTTACAAGGCAGGACGTATTCTGCCATACTGCACATTGTAGATTCTCCATTAATAAGTAATAAGAGTTAACCGTCTTCTATATCTATAGTCTTTGGCTTTGTAACTGGACCTTGGGGCAGTTGAAGAAGGGTGCCTGGTCCAATGAGTCCTGTTTTCTTTCCGTTTACCTGGGGAAGTGATGGCACCAGGACGCACTGTTAAACGACGACAAGTCGGTGGAGGGAGTGTGATGCTCCGGGCAATGTTATGCTGGGAAACCCTGGGTCTGGCCATTCATGTGGACATACATTTATTGCAGACCAGGTACACCCCTTCATGACATTGGTGTTCCCTGCTGGAAGTGGCCTCTTTCGGCAGGATAATGGCCCTGCCACTTTGTTCAGGAATGGTTTGAGGAAGAGTTGAAGAGATGAAGAGTTGAAAATGTTTGGCCAAATCCTTAAGATCTCAGTCCGATCTGAGCATCTGTATGGGTCTAGCCAGACCATCTTATTTCTATGGTCAGGACTTGTTTTGGTGGCTTAAAACTGACACTCCTTCTACTGGTTCTACTGATGTAACAGTTGTTTTTGGTCTCCCTTTCTATTTACTCCATTTACTGTTCATCTTTAGCTATCCTCTCCCCATCTTTCTGCTCCCATATTACCCAACAAGATCTCCAAGGTAAACTCCATCCACCATCAACAAAGCTCTTACTTACACACACCTCATCAACAAACCTCTGCTATCTCTGCTGCTTGACAAGACCTTAATGGAAAAATCACACTAAGCAAATGGTTCCTCTAATAACAATAAATTTCCTGTAAAATTATGAAGGGTACAGGACGTTTCCCTGGATCCATTTTGTCATGAATTCTAATTAAGGCCGGGCGTACTGACGGGAGAGGAAACAGGGAATGCTGGGTCATCAGCGAGCGAGGAGAGATAGAGAGAGACGCTGGAACGCCGCCGCTGTGATTGATGCTGTGCTTGCCGGTCAGACTGAAGACACACACGCGCTCATATTTCTTGAGCAGGAACACAAATCCCAGTGAGCTTCCTGTACACACGTACGCACCATCGTACACTGGAAGCTTAAAGAGATGTCTATAACTGTATGTCACAATAAACATTTACCAGCGTATATTCGGGAGGCTCTACAGGTGAAATACAGCTCTGCACTAAAAGCCCATGAAGCTAAAAAACATGACAACGTGAGCTGAAACCCCACATCGTGAGCAAACATAATTCAGATCAAAAGTTAGCAGCAATGAGCGAGTCCAGCAGACATGCTTTATGATAATGCATTGTGCAGACTTTATCCAAGGCCCTGGTGGGGATATTTTGAGTTCACAAAATGTTTATTTTACTGCAAGTAGTGTTTCAGATGGAGAGAAGAATGGGGATAGAGAGGTGAGATAGGAAGCAATGTGGTGTTATTGCACCATCTGGTGGTTAAGAGCTGTAAAAGTTAAATGCAAATCAATGGCTTGGGCTTGATTAGTTTAATAGGTCACGCTTTAAATTAGGGTCCAGTTCTCACTATCAACCAAGCATTAAAGGATTAGTTAACTTTAAAATGACAATTATTCATTGATTTACTTACCCTCAAGCTATTCTAGGTGTATATTACTTTCTTCTTTCAGGTGAACACAATCAGAGTCATATTAATAAACATACAAAGTGTAACATTGTAATCCAACGATGGATGGATGCAATTTTTTGCGCTTTAAACTCGTGGGCCCCGTTTACTGCCATTATAAAGCTTGGAAGCATCAGGATATTTATTAATATAACTTAGTTTAGTCAGCCACCAGTAGTGCAAGTTCTTCCATATGTGGTAAAAAAAGTATGTGGTATTAACCCTTTGTTGGCAATGAGGTCAAACGTTTTCTGTAAGTTGCCACAAGGTTTTTACCCACTGTTGCTGGTAGTTTGGCCCATTCCTCCATGCAGATCTTCTCTAGAGCAGTTCTGTTTTGGGGCAGTTGCTGGGCTACACTGATTTTCAACTCCCTACAAAGATTTTCAATGGGGTTGAGATCTGGGGACTGGCTAGGCCACTCCAGGACCTTGAAATGCTTCGTTGCCCCAACAGTGTGTTTGGGATCATTTTTATGCTGAAAGACCCAGCCACATTTCATCTTCAATGCCTTTGCTGATGGAAGTCAATGCCCTTGCTGGTTTTTACTCAAAATCTCAAGATACATCGCCCCATTCATTCTTTCCTTTACACGGACAGTTGTCCTGGTCCCTTTGCAGAAAAACAGCCCCAAAGCATGATGTTTACACCCCCCTGCTTCATAGTAGGTATGGTGCAACTCAGCATTCTTTCTCCTCCAAACACGACAAGTTATGTTTTTACCAAAAAGTTCTATTTTGGTTTCCTCTGATTATATGACATTCTTCCAATCCTCTTCTGGATCATCCAAATGCTCTCTAGCAAAATTCAGACGGGCCCGGACATGTACAGGCTTAAGCAGGGGGACACGTCTGGCACTGCAGCATTTGAGTCCTGGCGGCGTAGTGTGTTACTGATGGTAGCGTTTGTTACTTTGGTCACAGCCCTCTGCAGATCATTTACTAGGTCCTGTGTGGTTCTGGGATTTTTTCTCACTGTTCTTGTGATCATTTTGACCCTATGGGGTGCAATCTTGCATGGAGCACCAGATCGAGGAAGCTTATCAGTGGTCTCGTATGTCTTCCATTTTCTAATAATTGCTCCCACAGTTGATTTCTTCACACCAAGCTGCTTACCTATTGCAGATTCAGTCTTCCCAGCCTGGTGCAGGTCTACAATTTTCATACCAATAACGAGTTCAAACAGGTGCCATTAATACAGGTAACGAGTGGAAGACAGAGGAGCCTTTTAAAGAAGAAGTTACAAGTCTGCAAGAGCCAGGAATTGTACTTTCTTGTAGGTGACCAAATAATTAATTTCCACCATAATTTGCAAATAAATTATTTTCTGTTTTTTCTTCTCATTCTGTCTCTCATAATTGAAGTGTACCTATGATGAAAATTACAGGCATCTATCATCTTTTTAAGTGGGAGAACTTGCACAACTGGTGGCTGACTAAATACTTTTTTGCCCCACTGTACACCTAGGGTGGCTTGAGGGTCAGTAAAATATGGGCTAATTTTCATTTTAAAATGAACTAATCCTAAACTACAAATTTTGCCTCATGAAACTCCTAATAACTGCTTTTATTAATAGTTAGTAAGGTAGCTGTTAAGTTTAGGTGTTGGGTAGGAATTGGCTAAGATTAGGAATGTGGAATAAGTTCATGCAGAACAAGGCACTAACAGGCCCGATACACTCACGGCAAAGTAATTTTTTCTTCTTTTTTTCGGGTTTGTAAGCAAAGCAAAGTTTGTAATACGCGACCAAAGATATACTATTATCGAACATACAACTCCACCCTAACTGATAAGTGCGATGGTTAGACATAACCAAACCGAGAAAACAACAAGCATTTTTAAATTAAGCATTAGAAGAGCATCTGATCATAGCAACGTGGTTTGCACAAGCTCTGCAGCACTCCATTAAAGCCACTTTACGTTTATTTATAAACGTTAAGTAAACACTTCATATAACAGATTGCTTAAAATCAACCAGCTTTACTGTATAAAACATGAAAAACAGTGTCAGTGTCTCGTTTCATCAGAAGTACAACTTCTGTGGGTTCATGTTGGACATCTGACCATAACTGGCTGAACAGGCAAAATGAACCAGAAAAGATTTCCATGTGAAAGCTGGCGGAGCCTTCGCACACACTTACCTATCATGTAATCGCAATGGACCAATGGTAGTACAAAGATGTTTACCAGTCGGAGCAAACTTTTCCGTAAAGTTCGCTTTGCCAAGGTGTTTCGTACTCCCAATACGAACTTCGTTTCAGCCAGATTTTGTTCAAAATGACGACACATTTCATTCTTCGATTTTTACTTAAAGTATATCAGCGCCTTAATATGTGTTTTATAAATATTAATAAAAAGCCAATATCCTAGTAATATGCAACTAGTTAATAGTGAGAATTGGGCCTAAACTAAAGTGTTTCCGTTTACTTCAACACCACTTATTATTTTATAATTACTTAATAAGGAAAAACCATTCATAAAATAAACATGCATTTTAAATGCAAAACAGACCATTACGTTCTATTAAATCTCAATTATGTGTAGGACAATTAATTAACTATTATTAACCAGCAAGATGATAATTTAATGATAGTAACAGCTCTAGAATAGAAAAACTGATTGTGTTTGTGTGTGTGTGTTTTGAGATATTTTACCGTGCTTTTGTCTTTCAGGAGTTTCTCAATCACTTCGATCAGATGTTCCTTTTGATCAGGGTCCAGACTGAAAGAGAAAAGCAGAGACGTGTGTAAAACACCTTTAGTTGTTTACATTGAGTGAGAGCATCTGTGTGAAAGCGTAGATTACCTGTAGAGTTTCTGAATGGCGTGAGCAGCAGTTTTCCGGACGTAAGGTGAAAGGTCGGTGGCTGCTTCTTTGATGGCCAGCATCATGATGGGAACGATGATGGGAACTCTGATACTGGACAGGACCCTGAGAGCGCTCGCTCTGATCAGCTGATTAGGATCCTACACACACACGCGCACACACACACAAATTATGAAAACGTGTTAAATTAGTGCTGATCTAAAATACAGGCAAAAGGTGCAAAGCATAATGGGGGGGGGGGGGGGGGGATTTTGGGGGGCCAAAATGTTATGGCTATAAATTATAATTATTTATTATAAATTATAAATTAATAATTAATGATATATTATGATTTTTACAACAAAAAAAGTGCTGTCAAATCGCAATTAATCGCAACTAACAAGTTTTTGTTTACATAATATATACATACACAGACATACATTTTTATATATATATACCTATATATATATACACACACACACATATATATATATATATATATATATATATATATATATATATATATATATATATATATATATGCACACACACACACACACACAAAATCCATACACACACATACATGCATACATACAGAAAATTCATATACACACACTCATATTATTTAAACAAAAACTTTTAATCAACTTGACAGCACTTTAAAAATATAATACAGGTCCTTCTCAAAAACTTAGCATATTGTGATAATATGTATGCCAAAATCATCAGTATTAAAAAAGACCTGAAATATTTCAGTTGGTGTGCAATGAATCTAAAATATTTGAAAGTTTAATTTTTATCATTACATTATGTAAAATAATGAACTTTATCGCAATATGCTAATTTTTTGAGAAGGACCTGTATCACTATTGTAATATTTCACTAAAATAAAAGTATTTAGAAAAATAATGTAGTAATTTTATTTTACATAGCTGTAAAATTACCATACTAATACGTATGGCTGTTTTAATTCATTTTCAAATGTTAAAGCACTGAAATGTTCAACCAATGGAGAAGAAATGGGCCTGGCTTACCTTGAGGGCCCGCTGGAAGGTGCTGATTGACAGGAGAGCGAGATCCTGCTGTTCCTCGGCATACCGGACAAGGTACACGTACACCAACTTCTTTAGCTAAAACATACACAAACACACACGCACAAAATATTAAAAACAATCCAGTTATTCTGGGTTGATTTGCTGTTGTTTTCAAGTTTCCTATAAAACACTTCAGAAAAGAAATGCAACACTTTAAGAATCAGATAAACAAGCATCATCCTATCCCAAACTCATTTTTCATCTTAATAACCCGGAGTCTATCATGAAACGGTCTGATCTGCTTGTGCTCAAAGGTGAAGGGTCAAAGGTCGGCCCTCCGTATAATTGCGTCCAGCTCTCGAGGTGACAAGAGGTCATTAGCGATCAGGGAGTCACGGCGACGCATTCCATCATCATCACCACGGCGATTACCAGCCAAATGGAAAAACATCACTCACTTCATAAAGAGAGACATTACCCATCTGCCCCTGTGGTTAATCACATTTACATACAGCGGCCTGCTGATCAGGGATTGGAGCATCCGTGCGCATGTTAATTAGACAGCGGCTAAATGAACCGCTGGCATTTATGAAACAGAATTATATGAGAAACAGAGGGTTTGTTTTTCATGCAAGATTGTTGCAGCTGGGTCATTTAAAATAGGGACACACGGAACAAGTGAAAAAAAAAAGTGCTATTCTGATTTGTTTGCCAAATCTTTAATAATTAGTAAGAAGGCTGTGGATTAAACCAGAGGATTTCAAACTGAAGATGCAAGGAGATGCCAGAGGATACACTGGAGAAAGGCAATTAATAGAAGTAGGATTAAAAGTAATAAAGCTAAATAAAAGTAGTAATACAATCAAATAATAGAATAAGTTATTAAAGTAAAAGCAAAAACATTTCATTCAACTTCATTATAATTAACAGACATTATATAAAAAAGATCTCAACCTAACAGCAAGTAATATATAGCAACATTTATAGTATTATTATATTTCACATCATGAATGGGTCTTTCTATATTAAAAGAAAATATCGCCAGCTTAATTTTTTTTGGAAAGGGGACTCATGAATGGATCTCCTCATATTTTGGAGTTATGCCATCAAAAAGCATTGAAGCATTACAGTGTAATTTTACAATTACTTTGGAGAAGAGAACAGTTTGATGATTGTAATACCATAACTTAAATATCCCCCACCCCACCCCCACACAAATAATAATATCAATAAAGAACATTTTACTAAAATTAATCTAATTAAATCATAGAGAATATTCTTTTAAGCTCGTCTCAGTTAGCAACAGTAACTAAAGTTGGGTGGAGCTGAAGGGTCAGTTGTATGAGTTTGTGTGTGTGTGTGTGTGTGTGTGTGTGTGTGTGTGTGTGGGTGTGTGTGTGTGTGTGTGTGTGTGTGTGTGTGTGTGTGTGTGTGTGTGTGTGTGTGTGTGTGTGTGTGTGTGTGTAACCATGAAGGTGGATCAATGGTTCCAGCTAACACCTGTGGTCTTGTCTCATGAGTGTGTGTGTGTGTGTGTGTGTAACCCTGCAGGTGGATCAATGGTTCCAGCTGACACCTGTGGTCTTGTCTCATGAGTGTGTGTGTGTGTGTGTGTGTGTGTGTGTGTGTGTGTGTGTGTGTGTGTGTGTGTGGATCAATGCCAGATTCCCCGCGTCTCTGAGCTCCAGAGGGTGGCAGCATTCGGCACACAGCTGCCCAGCGCAGAGCTTCAGACGTGAGGGAGACAGAGAGTACGTGACTGGGCCCCTAGGTCACCAATTACACACCAGGCCCTCAAAACACCAGCCGTCCTCTTCAGCTTGGACGTTTTTCCCAACCACCTCTCATGTCTTTCCATCATCCTGTCCAAACATTAATCTTTCCATCTAACCATTAATTTTTCATCAAGAAGGGCTTCCCTGTCAGATGCCTGATTAAAAATAACTCCGTCCACAGGGTCCTCACAACTGTCGAACGATTTTCACTCTCAAATCAAATCAGCGCAAAAAACACAAGGAAAACAGATTAAACATTTGTGCAGGTTGTGTGAGGGTTTGTGTGCACTTTTGAGCATGTCAGTCAGTGTATTTTATAGCTTTTCTTACCTCAATGTTTTTACTTGCAACGTTCTTCACCACTGCTGGAAAAAGTTCGGATGCATTCTTTCCCTTGGCAATCAACTAATAGAAAGACATGAAAATGGAGAATGAAGACCCACACTGATGTTTTTTATGACTTTTATGAATGTAGTCACTTTGAATACGATCTTAAATAGAGGTGTCCTCCGTCTCTCAGTATGACATACCCCGACTATCCTCTTCATAGCCTCCAGCTTCAGAGACTCTTTGTTGCTTTCCAGCATCTCCTTCAGATCTTCATTCCTGCAGAGAAATAGATTATTCACAATTACATTAGCTCACTTTTAAACAAAAGTTTTAAAAAGTTCATACATGTTTTATACAGTAAATAAAAAGTTCTACTGAATGTCAATGAATGAACTACACACGCATAGAACATGCGTGTTTGAAATGTTTGAATACAGGTCAAATGTTTGGAAACATTACTCAATTTTAATGTTTTTTAAATGTCTTATGCTAATCATGTCTGCATTTATTTGATTAAAAAAAAATACTGAAAATCAGTAATATTGTGAAATATTACTACATTTTAAAATATTGGTTCTTTAAAATATAATTTGTTCCTGTGAACAAAGCTGAATTTTCAGCATCATTACTCCAGTCTTCAGTGTCGAATTATGATTCTAATATACTCAGTTATTATCAATGTTGTTATCAATCAGTATCAAACTTGTTGTTGTGCTCCTCAAACTATTCCTGAACCATTTTTGTTTTGTGGCAGAGCGCATTATCCTGCTGAAAGAGGCCACAGCCATCAGGGAATACAGTTTCCGTGAAAGGGTTTAGATGGTCTGCAACAATGCTTAGGTAGGTGGAACGTGTCAAATTAACACCCACATGGATGGCAGGACCCAATGTTCCCCAGCAGAACATTGCCCAAAGCATCACTTGCCTTCTTTGCATAGTGCATTCTGGTGCCATGTGTTCCCCAGGTAGGTGACACACAAGCCCCGCCCATCCACGTAATGTAAAAGAAAGCGTGATTCATCAGACCAGGCTTTCATCCATTGCTTGGTTGTCTAGTTCTGATGCTCACGTGCCCACTGTTGGCACTTTCGGCGGTGGACAGGGGTCAGGATGGGCATCCTGACTGGTCCCATGCAGCCTATTACAGAACAAACTGTGTTGCACGGTGTATTCTTACAACTTTCTATCAGAACCAGCATTAACTCCTGGAGTTACTTGTGCAGTTTTGGAGATGCTCTGAAGCAGTTGTCTAGCCATCACAATTTTGCCCTTGTCAAATTTGCTCAAACGCCCATTTTTCCTGCATCTAACACATCAATTTTGAGGACAAAATGTTCACTTTCTGCCTAATATATCCCAACCACTAACTGGTGCCGTGATGAAGAGATAATCAGTGTTATTCACGTCATCTGTCAGTGGTGATCATGTGTTTATAGTCACCTCAAATATATATATATATATATATATATATACACACACACACACACACACACACATATTCATACAGGTCCTTCTCAAATAAATTGCATATTGTGATAAAAGTTCATTATTTTCCATAATGTAATAATACAAATTAAACTTTCATATATTTTAGATTCTTTGCACACCAACTGAAATATTTCAGGTCTTTTATTGTTTTAATACTGATGATTTTGGCATAGACCTCATGAGAACCCAAAATTCCTGTCTCAAAAAATTAGCATATTTCATCCGACCAATAAAAGAAAAGTGCTTTTAATACAAAAAAAGTCAACCTTGAAATAATTATGTTCAGTTATGCACTCAATACTTGGTCGGGAATCCTTTTGCAGAAATGACTGCTTCAATACGGCGTGGCATGGAGGCGATCAGCCTGTGGCACTGCTGAGGTGTTATGGAGGCCCAGGATGCTTCGATAGCGGCCTTAAGCTCATCCAGAGTGTTGGGTCTAGCGTCTCTCAACTTTCTCTTCACAATATCCCACAGATTCTCTATGGGGTTCAGGTCAGGAGAGTTGGCAGGCCAATTGAGCACAGTAATACCATGGTCAGTAAACCATTTACCAGTGGATTTGGCACTGTGAGCAGGTGCCAGGTCGTGCTGAAAAACCAAATATTCATCTCCATAAAGCTTTTCAACAGATGGAAGCATGAAGTGCTCCAAAATCTCCTGATAGCGAGCTGCATTGACCCTGCCCTTGATAAAACACAGTGGACCAACACCAGCAGCTGACATGGCACCCCAGACCATCACTGACTGTGGGTACTTGACACTGGACTTCAGGCATTTTGGCATTTCCTTCTCCCCAGTCTTCCTCCAGACTCTGGCACCTTGATTTCCGAATGACATGCAAAATTTGCTTTCATCCGAAAAAAGTACTTTGGACCACTGAGCAACAATCCAGTGCTGCTTCTCTGTAGACCAAAGTGGCTTGACCTGGGGAATGCGGCACCTGTAGCCCATTTCCTGTACACGCCTGTGCACGGTGGCTCTGGATGTTTCTACTCCAGACTCAGTCCACTGCTTCCGCAGGTCCCCCAAGGTCTGGAATCAGTCCTTCTCCACAATCTTCCTCAGGGTCCAGTCATCTCTTCTCGTTGTGTAGCATTTTTTGCCACACTTTTTCCTTCCCACAGACTTCCCACTGAGGTGCCTTGATACAGCACTCTGGGAACAGCCTATTCGTTCAGAAATTTATTTCTGTGTCTTACCCTCTCGCTTGAGGGTGTCAATGATGGCCTTCTGGACAGCAGTCAGGTCGGCAGTCTTACCCATGATTGCGGTTTTGAGTAATGAACCAGGCTGGGAGTTTTTAAAAGCCTCAGGAATCTTTTGCAGGTGTTTAGAGTTAATTAGTTGATTCAGATGATTAGGTTAATAGCTCGTTTAGAGAACCGTTTCATGATATGCTAATTTTTTGAGATAGGAATTTTGGGTTTTCATGAGCTGTATGCCAAATCTATATATATTAATGTAATTATATGTCAAAATATGAACAGTAGCACATATAGTAGCCATATGGGTCAAGCACTGAAATATATTGTACAATACATTCAATATTAAATCATAAAAACTAATTTATAAAATAAAAAACTAAAACAAATAAACCATTTTAAAATAAAAACACTCAAAATCTGATGAAAATTCTGATAAAATCTTATGATCTTTTGAAGATCATAAGTTACATAGACACCGTGTGAGATTTACATAGACACCATGTTCTTTAGACAATTTAAAGACATTTTGCTATCATGTCACAGATGAGTATTACTTCAGCAAAAGGAACTTGATTATAAAGAGGTGTTTGAATGAATGAGAAAATAAGATGAGAAACTGACAGATATATTTCACTTTGAAAATGAGGAGCAGAATGCACTGAAAACCACTAGATCATCTCTGACTATTTTTTCCACCAAAGATTTTTTTTTTAAAGTGATTTAATCTAGCTGAATATCATGACTTTTATTCTCAGAAAACATAGGTTTTCTTGGCATTACTTGAGCATTTCTCATACCCTCTGCTTGGTTTCTCCCCCTATTACCACTGCTGTGGTTGTTGGTCAGAGCCTGTTCCTCCGAGCTGAAGTCTGATTTCAGAGTAAGTTGAAGGTTCTCGGCGGAGACAAAAGCAGTCCGCAACACTCCAGCGGCCTCCAAGCGCAAGCTGCCCATTCCTCCGTTCATTTTACAGATTACTAAAACCCCAAACCACAGTAGTAGAGAATGTCAAGATGATCCCAAAAAACCTGGAATGCGTTGGACGCCCATTCATCTGTCCATCACAGGAGGATCCTCAGGCCTCGCTCATGTTTGTAAATCCATTTAGAGACCATTCAAACAGGATTATGAGATCAAGGTCTTTCTCCCAATTAGCCCAGAAGACCAGATCTCAGAAGCAAAATCCAAAAGAAAGTTTGGCAGTGGATTAAAGCTAACATCTACTGGGTCTCTCCACCGATACCGTCAAGAAGACCAGAGAGGGACAAGATAGCACTATCCTCCGGTCTGACTCAATCATCTGGTTAATGTCCACGTGCAGCAGTCGCACAACCATCCAGTGTGACCATCACACATTAATTAAATCCATGAGCGCTGAGAGACCAGCGAGGGTACAATGGTTCACTCTTATCATAGAATGAAGCCTGAATTCCTTCTAATTCCATCCCAGTTCTCCTGACATATGGTGAGTTTTCTAAAGATGCTTCTTGATTTTGGTTCTCTGTTAGAGTATGATAAATTCCCAGGTCTCGATTACATTGAGAGATGCTCAATTTTAGCAGACCCAAAGATTGCAAGTTGCCTTGTTTTGAGTGCCAGATATGACTTGTAGCCAAACTAGGAAAAGGGTAAAATGGAATAAAGTCCAGCGAGGTCAAACCAACGAGGCTCGAGAGTGTCCCTGATGTCTGAAACCGGCAGGAATGCTCAAAAGACGCTCTATCAAGTTGCGTCCCTTTGAGTGCAAGCTGTGAATTGCCAAACTGAGAAGTGGGGAAAATGGAAAGGAAGTCCAGCGAGGTCAAAACAGAAACTCCAGTTATGGTATTTCTTTGCGGCAGCGGTCGCCTCCCTTCAGAGGAAGCATTGAAGCACTTATCTTCAACCCGAGACTTTCATCACCTCCGCAGAACCGCGTTCTTTGCTTGTGTTCGTCGTTCACGGCAGGTCTGCTTATCCTGATAACGTGAAACTTCCTCTGCTAGACAGTGCAACAAATGTAACATGTCTGAAACAAAAGTCAAACAAAAACAGTGCACTGGAGGAATGTGGAGAATATTTTATACACATGGCCTGGTAAATGTATTTTAGGCTGTGAAGACCATATTCAACTGGTTGAAAACACTGGAGGAAATCTGTCAGATTGAAAAGAAAGAAACCACTTTAACATAAGCAGTAATTTAGAAAAAAAGTCTTATTTACCTTGTTGCGAACCTGTATAATGTTTACACTGGTGATAGTGAACGCAGACTTTTAAGCTGCAAATTTCAGTGATTATTTACTCATAATCTTTCCCTACAGTGAGCTGTTAACTCAAGAACCATGACAGAGCCGAACCACAAAATAGAAGCAGTGAACAAATCATTATTTATTTTCGAGCTAAATGAAAGGGGTTTGAGCTAGTTCACAAAATATAATTAATTATTCGTTAATGAATGATTTGATTTGTTCACAAATTAAAGCTCAACTCACTAAACAGGTTTTTAAATGAAAGTAGTCCGTATGATATTTTAAATCTTGTAAAGTCATATGACAGCTTTTTTGGAGGAACAGAACAAAATTTAAATTGTATTCACTGAAAAAATTCCATTCGGTGAGCTAATACCTCGAGAAACACTGCAAATGACTCCGCGAATCAATGAGTTGAACCAAAGACTAGAAAAGGTGAATAAATCATTATTTCATTATCATCATAAGTGAATAAAATCATTATTTTGAGGTGATTTTCATGAATAGGTCCGTCCAAATACCCTCAAGTGTTTGCACTTGGCCACTTGTCTACTTATGTATTTCTAGAGTTTGGCCAAAGTGTTCAAGTGGGAGTCAGAAGTCTGATCCGTTCAGAGATACTGTACATTCATACAAACCCAGACCCCAATTAAATATTTATATTTTTCTTCTTATATCAATTTCCGAGCATCACGAACAGAACAGTGAGCTTTCTGTGGTATACAGTATAGAGGGTATGCATTGAAGTCACTTTTCCGCTGGAACCAGCGGGAAAAAGCCTGTGTGACTGGAGTCAATAAGTAAACTGAGAAAACGTAAGTAAAATAAATGATTATCAGTTTAACCTAAAGGTTTTTCTAACAACTTACCAAAGATCCAGTGAACCATGGATATTTTAGACTGTGTAAACTCAGCCTGATCCGCCGGGCGACTTGATTTAGCCCTGCAGATCAGTCTGGAAACCTGAACATTAATTTCCACTGCATCTGTTACACTTTTGTGGGAACCAATCACAGACTGCTTTATCCACCTGGCACGGTATTGGCGGGTTTAACGCGATGACGGATAGAGAAGCGATGGGTAGTTGTCCGTTGATGCCTCTTGTGGTCTCATTGGTTGAAGGACTATCCAATTGTGTACAGAGTCGAATACGCCTCTGTGCAGTAGAAACAAAAGAGCAGACTCAACAGACCAATGTTTAATTTTCAGCTGAGCTTGGTCTGGTGATAGCCAGACAATATCTGACATGTTACCAGGAATCGTGTTTCCTGACATTTACATGAGTGTGATTTCGATGCCAGGGAAACACATAAAGCATAAAACTTGCCAGTGAACAATTTTAAAAAATACAATATAGGTAGGTCTGAATCTAGGTGACCACTTATATCAATGTTATATATATCGTTATATCCTCTAGACACTGCAGCCACAACCTTATGACATAACTAAAACCAATTAAAGGTGCCCTAGAATGAGTTGAAACAGTCAACATAGAGAGTATGTGGCTTATTTAAGGGCAAAAATTGTCCAGATACAGTTTTACAGGTCCATTTACAACCATAGAAATTGTCCCTAGGATGTAATGCTCGGTTTTTGCCTTATTTGGAAGAGTCATGAATATTAAAGTTGAGCTCTGCTCTGATTGGCTTATTTCAGCAGCTCACAGCACAGCAGATCAGCTGTTTAGCGAAGCGGCTCGTGAGTCCTGAATGTCCTGACAGAACACAGACCGACTGAATGACACTTTAAGCAGAACATCTCAAATGGAGATTGATAAAATGCAGCCTACTTGTTTATTGGTGTTTTCAGATCATCCGCACATGAGAAAGAGCTTCATTGAGTCCCATCTCTGGCCTGTGTTAACGTTGTGTTGTTGTTTACAGACTTTGTAATATTTCCACACAAATTACATTTTGGGAAATTATTGCAATGCAGTTTGTGTGCAAGTTCAAAAATAGAGATTGGCCAAATAAAACTAAAAAAACGATTGCAGATTGTGTGTATGGAGCGAAAACCGTCCGGTTCCGATTTATGGCCAGTCGACCGGTGCATCTCTACTGAAGTGGAAGTTTGTCAGTGAAATGACTTCAATTTTGAATTGTTAAGTTACACAAAACTATCAAATGATTTAAAGTTGTCTAAGACCACCTTTATTATGCTTGTATTTTCATTTTAGAGCTGAGAGCGCCTTAAATCCTGTGGAAAAGACCTGTGTAGATATCTATATCGTCACAATTTAAGTCTAATATCTAACATTTAGTTCCAGAGAAGAAAGTAAGTCAGACAAGTTGACTTCAACATATGAAGGTGACAGGTGAATTGCTTCTTATTTTTTGGTGAATTGTGCCTTAAAAGGGTTAGTTCACCCATAAATGAAAATTAGCCCATGTGTATTACAGTGTATAGGTGACATTCTTTATTCAGACGAATACAATCAGTTATATCCTGGCCCTTTCAAGCTTTATAATGGGAGTGAATGGCTGCTTCTGTTTTGAAGATCCATCTATCCATCACAAAACTACTCCACACGGCTCTGGGGGGTTAATAAAGTCCTTCTGAAGCAAAGTGATTGTGTAAGAAATATATCTAAAACTTTACAATCTGTAATCTCTAACTTACGCTGTCACAATAGACTGGCGTTCCAGGGTATGACGTAGGACAAGGACGCTCAGATGCGGATATGCTAGTTCTCGTGAGAACCAAGTTTTGTTTTGCTCTATTCTCTTCGCTTCCACGTTCATCACCTTATTTTATGCTACGCCTGTGTCCTACATCATACGCTGGACCCCAGTCTCTCATGAACACGCGTATGACAGTTAGCGGAAGTTAGAGATTACAATTTAAGATATAAACATGGATATTTTTAAAACATGTTTTTTTTAAACTTATATATATGGATATATATGAAGGCCTTTATTACCCCGGCAGTAATATGGATTACTTAGTAGGGACCGCAGATGCAAATTAGCTATTTTAGCTAACTCTGGCACAACATTTGGGTTGTGTATGGTCCCTGTTAAATAAATAAATAAACTAAACTAAACTAATTAGTAGATATTTATATTATAGTAGATGGCGAATATTTGCACTTTTATGGACTTTATTATAAAGCTTGCCATTATAAAGCTTGGAAAAACCAGGACATATTTTTAATTAAATTGTATTCGTCTGAAAGAAGAATGTCCTAGGTTGACTTGAGGGCGAGTAAATCATGGGCTAATTTTCATTTTTGGGCGAACTATCCCTTTAAGTGTGTTGTTGTCCCTGCGTCTCAGTCATTCTCAAGGCTTCTCCCTCTCTGTCCTCATGACTTCAGTCTCCTGCTTGCAGTCATGTGAGAGAGCCAATTCAGTTAGACCTAAATAACATTAAGAATCCTTTCGTTATTACACTCAACATACCAATTACACACACAAACCATCCAACCATCAGCTGTAGCAGAAAAACCGGTAACACTTTATTTTAAGGTTCAGTTATTAACTAGTTACTTATTAGCATGCATATTACTAGGATATTGGCTGTTTATTAATAATAATAATAATAATAATAATAATTTATTACATTTATATAGCGCTTTTCTAGACACCCAAAGCACTTTACATAGAAGGGGGAAATCTCCTCCACCACCACCAATGTGCAGCATCCACCTGGATGATGCGACGGCAGCCATATTGCGCCAGAACGCTCACCACACACCAGCTGATTGGTGGAGAGGAGAAAGAGTGATTAAGCCAATCAGGAGAGGGGGATTATTAGGAGGCCATGATGGACAGGGGCCAGTGGGTAAATTTGGCCAGGATGCCAGGGTTACACCCCTACTCTTTATCGAAAGACATCCTGGGATTTTAGATATTAGAACTAATAAAGCACATATTAATGCCTTATTCTGCATCCCTTAATCCTACCCAATACCTAAACTTAAATGCTAATTTAAATTAATAAATTAAATTAATAAGCAGTAAATTAGGAGTTTATCGAGGCACAAGTCGTAGTTAATTGTGAATAAATAATCTGAATACGTGTTCCCCATTCTAAAGTGCTACCGAAAAAAACATCCTCTTGAATTCAGGAAGAGCTAAGTAGAAAGCAAACAACACCACACATGCAAACAATGACCCTCTTAACAACAGAAAGAAATCCATACAATGTAGTAAGAGTGAATAAATAAAGACTAACCAGCAGTGAAGTCTATTTGCAGCATAATAAATTACACGTTTCTCATATGTCCCCTCAGATTAAACAATTAACAGGCTCATTAATGCAGGAAACAGTATCAGACTTCCTGTCTAAGGAGGGAAATTTGTCATTCAGTACCATAATTGTTGGAACAGACTCCTTAAAACGAGTTAAGATCCCATGGGAAGAAGACATGAGGGTTTGACGTCAGCCCTGTCTGTCCTTCACAAAGAGGCAGGAGAAGACAAACACTAAGATAGTCTGGACCAACAGCAAAAACAATACAGTATGTAAATCAACCCAGCGAGACCTTATGAAACACCTCAGTAGAAACAATAATGTTATTTAGTGACCCATGCCTAGGTTCACTACTCAATAGGATCAATAGTGCTCTAATATTAAAGGCATACTGCCCCCTGCTGGAGGAGGGCTGCAGCAACCAAGCATGCATGAGTCAAAAGACAAAACACTAGACTCAAAGGTTATGCAGACCCCCAAGATTACTAGGATTTTTTAGGGATGCACCATATATATCGGTATCAAATAAGAAAATGTGGACGATATATTAAAGCAGATGAATAATAGATTATTTCCTTCATCTAAGACACACTGTTCTTCACTGTTTGTCATGATGACTTGACAGCTAAGTGCAACATGTCATAGGCTACATAAAATTAAAATGAGAACATTATAATTGTGTGCTTGGGGGGGGGGTATGGCTTTTAATGGTGAGACTTTTTTTTGAATTATTTAAAATATATATTTTAATAATTAAAAATGTTTAAATGTGGATATGTGGATTTCAATATATCAGCCAATTGGTTATTGACTTTCAAGAGTTATTGGCTAAAATGTTCATATCGGTGGATACCTCTTTTTTTTTTTGTAACAGATTTATTTGTTAGTCTTACTGAAGCAAGAACGTATGTTCCACATAACCTTGTGTATTACGTCAGCCTTCAAAAATGAAAGCTACATTAAACAAGGCAAATCATTCGAAGGGATAGTTTACCCAAAAATAAAAACTCTCTCATCAATTACTCACCCTAATGTTGTTTCAGGCAGTGAACTTCTTTCTTTTGAGGAACACAAAAGAAGATATTTAGAAGAATGAGAATTTTCATTTTTGGGTGAATTAGTTCCGGTGGAAGATTGACCTCTGACCCGGCTCATGACGTAATGACGAACGCGAAAAAGCAGAGGATAGAGCAAAACTAAACACCAAATGAATTAGGAGTCTAAAACGAGAATATTTAAAGAGAAATGTGGGAGGAGCTTGAGTTTGTTTCCCAGCCAGCACTATTAGTCTGAACCATAGACATAATATACGTAGACGCCCCATAGACTTACGCTGCCTATTGGAGCGGACGTATCAGCGCGACGCCATCTTGGATGGGTCCCCAATGCGCCGCCCCCCGAATTTATTTCTACTGAGGAAAATGTATTCTCAACTACAATGATCATAATAACTCCCCGAGTTTTTACCGGATTTTCACACGGTTTGGTTTGTTACAAACTGCAGAGACTTAGTTATGATACAGGACGCTGTCACACATTGAAAAATTCTGCTTTCATGTAGAAAGACTTTGTATTACGAGCTTTAACTAAGACATTTGGTAGACTATGACATATTGATAAATGTATAAATGAATGAATTTTATATATTTTTTATATAGAAACCAGTTTGATTGTTCATTTGAATTTATTTCTCTTACACACTCACACAGGCATATTGATAAATGTATATATTTATGAATTTTATATTTTAATAAAGAAACAAGTTTGATTTTTCACTTAGATTTACTTATTTCTCTCTCTCTCTCTCTCTCTCTCTCTCTCTCTCTCTCTCTCTCTCTCTCTCTCTCTCTCTCTCACACACACACACACACACACACACACACACACACACCTTCTGTAACACATACAAGCTCTCATATATACTGTACCAGCTCAGAATTATTATTTTTTTAAAGGCCTAAGGTAAACGTTATAACTCCAGGTCATTCCAGCATCTTACATTACCCTGTCAGGCTTGCAACTGGGACTGGGGAGCTAAAATCCTTTAAAAAGAACTGTTTTGCACAGCTTCTTGCGTATGCTTGCACTCTGTAACTCCAGGGTAGTTAATTTTGCGATGTGTTGCAGCCTTACTTTGTGAAATAGGCCTACAGACACCACAAATGGCACAAGCATGAAATGAAAATGATGTATAAATTGTAAAATAACCTAAATTATTGTTCTATCTTACTTGTGAAATGTAATCCCATGCGGTCTGGTATCAATATTGCGTTATTGCAACCGTAAGCTGCATAAAATACGGACATAATTGCTCGCTCTCCATTGACTCTTAATGCTAGCGTTGAGTGGAGAGACCCAACCAATATGGCGGCGACGCTGGATCACGCTCCAGCACATCATGGGGCGTCTACGTATATTATGTCTATGGTCTGAACCATGAGCCGCGTCTACTCTCACAAGCTTACGCTACTCCTACATCAGGTCAGAGGTCATTCTTCTGCCGGCACTCGACTCATGTACAGCCATTACCAGAAGCCAGTGATAATAGTTTAGAAAGTTATATACATGGAAATTTTTCTTGCAAAAACGCATCACTTAACTTTGCATTTATTAACAATCTGGCTAGGACTGTATGAATTACTTTTAAGATGGATGGATGGGCTTTTTGGGCTTCAAAATCATTTACCCCCATTATAAAGCTTGAAAGAGCCAGGCTATCTTTTCAATACAACTCTGTGTTTGTCAGAAAGAAGAAAGTTGTACACCTAGGATGGCTTGAGGGTGAGTAAATTATGGGATATATTTTTTTATTGTTGGATGAACTATCCCTTTAAATTCTCGAGGAATAAAATTGTACATTTTCAGATGTAAAATTGTTTATGACGGCACAATAGTCTACTGACCTGGCAAATGACAGATCTGTCAAACTTACACTGGCCTTTCAGTGATAACTCTGTGAGACTGGCTCCATGCAAATATTACAAAGGCAGTTCATCTTACAAATGAAGCATAATAATAATATCTTTCTATGCTAACATAACATATCAATCCATAATGCATCACTTGACAGCCAACCGTGCACTAAATCATAAAACACATCAAACATTCTTCTTCATATGCTTTAATAATGATGATTATTATTATTATTATTTGTGGAAACTGAAAACCACAGTAAATAAAGATGATTACACAACAAATCAACTATGTTTACTAGTCATTTAAGCAGCATACAACACCAATATGATTCGTGCACATCTGGATGCGAGTGTATGTCTCTTACTTCTTGCAGTCGGCGCTGAAGAGGCTGAAGGCGGCCCCGCCGCTACTGATGCTCCCGGGGATGTTGCTGTTCTCCTGCGCCGCGTCCACACCGGACTCCACCGAGCCCTGGTCATTATACGACACACTGTTGGCGGACATCCCGAGCATTTACCCCGATTTACACTGGTCACTACCGCGGCACAATCGTATTTATCCTCCGGTAAAGACAGCTGCGTTTAAACAATGTTGCGCTGCTATTTTTTCACTGAATGAAACGAAAGAAAAAACTTTTTTACTTCTGACGTACAACTTTTCCCCTCTTCTACGCAGAGTCGGAAGTGAGCTGGAGTCACATGACCGTCACATGACGGCAGCGTGACGAACAACAAACACACATCCCTCTTCACTCCACATTTATAAATAACAAAACATATTTCACTTTAAAAATGATTTCAAGTTTTATCCTCCAAAGACCCAGGAAAATCTGTATTTTTTCTTCCTTTTTTCTTCCTTTTTTTATTTTTCGTTGTTAGAGCATAAGAAACTAATGGATTATTTTTTAGAAGAAAAAAACATTTTTTTTTTATTTGTTTGTATACTAATACGTAAGTGGAATTAAAATTTTGACGATGTCAAAACGACGTGACATTTTTTCATGCATCAATCGATTTTCAGGTTTCAGGATTTTTTAACCAATATTTGTTTAAAGATTCTCAACTAGGCCTATGTTATGAAAGGAAATTAATAACGAAATTAATTTATATATCATTTTAATAAATTCAATTTGTGGTTAAAATATTGGCAACTATTTTCATAATAATAATATATAATATTTTATAGGAACATTGGTATGTAAATTATTTCCCTATTCACTTGGTCTCCTAAAATGGCCGATAAATGTGATTTTTGTAACAGAAAGTCATATTTTCATTAGAACCCCCCCATACCATTTTACTGAGATGTTAGTTTATAATAATACAAAATAATTATACATTTTAATAATTACAAAATATGATAAAATTTCCTTAAGAGTGCAAATGGTATCTCTGAAAAGCCCTTAATGTGCTCTTTACATAGGCTATCAGTGACATGTAAGGTATCAGAGAAATTTACTCAGATATAATCTCGTACAAGGACAGTGGCACGCAGAGGATGTTGTGCCGTATGAGAATTTACGTATGAGATATGAGGCCTACTGTTTGCCGTATATATAGGCTACATATATATAGTGTGTATTTATGTAGGCCTATACATAATAATTATACCCACATTTTATGGAAAGAAAACTTTTATTTTGGACCCATTTTTAATTTTTAAATTCTTTACTTCTGAATGAATATTCTTCTAACTTTATGGCATTATTATTCTCTCCTGATCTATGACTGGCTATATATTTTCCACATTATTTTTTATTTTTTTGTTTTATTAATTTGTATTTTTTCATCGCAGTTGTATCACAGGTTATTCTCATTAATTATTACTTAGCCTATGTTATTCAAACTTTTAACCTCTTTCTGTTTTTAGATTTTCCTTTTTTATTATTAATAAACATATTTTATGATCCTGATTAATTATTTAAGTATAGAAGTAACATTCTATCTCACTCTTTGTATCTATATATTTTTCTTTATTAATTATTTAACAGAACATTTATCGTTCTTAAAAGACCCATACACATATGGAGTACTGTGATGGTACTATGGTATAATGATGTCCCAGATGGTAATACCCTGGTAACTCGTTTAACCCCAAATTTCCATCATTTTTCAAAGACTTTTCCAGATATTCTGATTACTATATTAAAAAACTACAACAATTAAGATAATATCCAGAAATTCTTATATACCCTATAATATATAAATGATATATATACAATGTATGGTTGTTTTAGTAATATCCGTAGTGATGCTCATAATAACCAGCAGATGGCGACAAATCCTGCTAAAAATCTTGGTTTGGTTTTGATCTTGAAAGCCATTGTGATGCGTGTTAATCCGCGGGCCGTTTTACTCATGTTTCTGTAGTCGCATACATGAACAAAAATTGCTATCAGCATGTAGGAAAAAAAAAATTTAAACTATTCTTTGGTAAATCATTAGACATTATGCCTGTCTTAAAATATAATTAAATCATATTGTGATAAAATGTCTTAGTTATGAGATGAAAAGTCAAAATGATGACTTAAAAAGTCAACTGACTTAAAAAGTCAATTATTATATATTACAAGTTAAAAGTATAACATAAAAAGTTGAAATTGACAGTCGAAAAGGGTTTAAAAAGCCATAATAATTGTATATTACAAGTTAAAAGTATAACATAAAAAATAATATGGAATAGAAAGTCCTATTTTCAACGTATCTCATCTCATTCTTCTATATCTCATAATTTCGACTTTATCTAATTTTTCAACATTTAAAGTGAACTTTCTGTCATCAATTTGACTTTTTAATGTTATTGTTTTGACTAAACCTAAATTTTGACTTTTTTATTTTGATTTGTCATAATTGCGACTTTCTCACTTTTACCTTTTGTCATAATTATGACTTTTTGTCATAATTTTGTCTTGAGTCCTAATTTTTATTTAGTATGTAATCATTTCCACTTTTAATCTCAGAATTATAATTTAGTACGCCATAATTAGGCTTTTCCAAAGCATTTGTTTTTCAGCTATATTTTCTTTCTTCTTATGTGGCAGAAATGGGCTTCATACAAAAGCCTCACCTGCTTTTACAATCCTCCTTTTTTTTTCTCCTTCACTTCTTTCATTTCTCCACTTCCACATGTCTGACCCTACAGTCACCTTTACATTGTAAAGCTTTTGGAGAAGTCAAGAGTTACTCTTTAAACCAGAGCAATCAGATCACTGTTGACCGGGCCGTATATAGTGTCTCATTCATTGTAACGGCATATGTTTAAGGTTGTGTGTGTATGTGTGTGCCGCAGGATATCTGAAACAGGTAAGGCTGCTGTGGGGGATGTTTATAGAGCAGAAGGCTAGAGGTCTGCAGGGTCAGTTAACAGGCACATTTACAGTGACAGCATTGAGCATTACGTCAGGTCTCCGGGTTTACATTTCAGTGTGGGTCATTATGACATCATAGATTACCTCAAATTAATTACTCCTGACTGTAAAATATTGGAGGTTTAAGGGTTCATGGACACAGGTTTTCAAGTTTAAGGGGACTCTCCATAGACATAATGATTTTTATAATGTACAAACTTTATACTGTACAAACTAAATTATATCTCATAAACCCAAAACTACCCCTAAAAACAACCCTCACAGAAAACCTTCTGTTTTTCCAATTTCAAAAAACATCATTCTGTCTGATTTATAAGCTGTGTTCCTCCATTATTATATTTAATAAGCTGCACATCCGACCAAATATAACAATTGTTATATACTACAAATTTTACCTTCAATTCTATTAGATGTTTCACAGTTTTATACACTAAAAAGGTACAGTGTTATCACTGGGGCAGGTAAAAAAGTGAAAAGGTACATCATTTTACCTTACCCTAAATGGTACATATACTTTAAGAGTTTGTATTTGTCCCTTAAATGGTACATATTAGTACCGCCTCAGTCCAGTTGAAAGATGAACCGTCGCCCTAGTCTGAGGTCCAATGCAGGAGCAGGTTTTCATCAAGGATGTCTCTGTACATTGCTGTATTCACCTTTCCCTCGATCCTGTCTAGTCTTCCAGTTCCTGATGCTGAAAAACATCCCCACAGCATGATGCTGCCACCACCATGCTTCACTGTAGGAATGGAATTGGCCAGGTGATGGTGCCTGGTTTTCTCCCGACATGGCGCTTGCCATTCAGGCTAAAGTGTTCAATCTTTGTTTCATCGGACCAGAGAATTTAGTTTCTCATGGTCTGAGAGTCCTTTGGGAAAACATCAGACGGGCTGTCATTTGACTTATACTGAGGAGTGGCTTCCATCTGGCCACTCTATACAGGCCTGATTGGTGGAGTGCTGCAGAGATGTTCTTCAGGAAGGTTCTCCTCTCTCAGAGAAATTCTGGAGCTCTGTCAGAGTGACCATCGGGTTCTTGGTCATCTCCCTGACTAAGGCCCTTCTCCCTTGATGCACAGTTAGGCCGGGAGGCCAGCTCTAGGCAGAGTCCTTACGGTTACAATTCCACTACATTCCATTCACTGTGCTTGGGACCTAGCCTAGAAATCTAGACGCACCCTAGCGGCAGCAAATTTAATCTGCCCGCAAGTGTCGTCTAGGAACTCTCAATACCATTCTGAGCTGTATTCCTCACAATCTGGACGGGCCAATCACGTCGTGTATAGAGTCGGCGGGCGGGGCCATAATGACGACGGCCGAGTTGCGTTTGCGTGCTTCTGTTGTCTAGTAAACACAGAAACTGGCGAACGGTGGTCTTTTGAATCAGCTCTGACCGCGACTCTGGAAGACTTGGAGTTAAGCTTTTCTCTGAGAAAAGAACAAAGAACGGCACTGAAGTCATTCTTAAAAAGGGAAGATGTGTTCGGAGTTTAGCCGACTAGATACGGCGAATGTTTAATCTGTCAACAAGTTCTGTTTCACCGTCGTTGCTCTGGTTGGTTGTAGCGCTATCCTATCGTGTGCAGAGGGAGTTTAAAAGACAACCATTTATCCCGCCCCTCGGATTGAGCCCTGTCTATGGTGAGTTTCCAGACCAAACATCTTGATGTGGGTCTGGCTTGTCAGGCTACTTGGGACCTTCAATGCTGCAGAAATTCTTCTGTACCCTTTCCTAGATCTGTGCCTCAATACAGTCCTGGACTTCATGGCTTGGTTTGTGCTCTGACATGCACTGTTAACTGTGGGACCTTATAGACAGGTGTGTGACTTTCCAAATCATGTTCAATCAACTGGATTTACCACAGGTGGAGTCCAATAAAGGTGTAGAAACATCTCAGGGATGGTCAGTGGAAACAGGAGCACCTGAGCTCAATTTTGAGTAATACACAAACACATTTATCATATTTTAAGATATATATTATAAAATGTCACATGTTAGGATTCTTCAAAAATAGCTGGTTAACTGGTTAAACATCTATAAGAATTTTATGAAAAATGTTCCATTATAACAAATGTTCATCATAGAATTCTTAATTCTGAAAACAAGCATTCTCTCACTGTTTTTTGTTTTGTTTTTGTTTTTCTAGAAGAAACAGGAAACTAAGATGCCATTTCCTGATATTCCCGTTCATGCTTGGCAGTTTGTGCCACAGCGATCAGACTTCAGCAGAGCTGGAAACATAAACACATTGGATATGTTTTTTGTTTTATTTCTCTTTCCCTTCATTTTTTTCTTTTCTGAAAGCAGGGGTTTTCTAGAAAACGTGTGAAAGAAGATTTTCTGTGGTCAAAGAAATGAAGAACCTTGAATGTTCTGATAGAATAACATGATAGAATAACTGTTAGATTTTGTCGTCTTGTGCACTAAAAACAAACGTGCAAAATGACTGACAAACAGACAGTTCTGATCTCAATTTACACTGTTTGGTCCTTTAGATTCTGTGTTAAATTTGGTGTTTTATTTAAAAGTCTTGTTTTCAGCACGTCTTGATTCAGTAGTTGGATTGATATGTTAGGATTAGATCAGTGTGTGTGTGTGTGTGTTAGTGAGGGCTGGTATTGTGTGTGGTTGTGTGCGCTGAAGTGTGTTTAAACAGTGATTAGCAGCTGAATGTTCATGAATTCCTGCTCAGAGATGTGGAGAAGAGAGAGCGAGACCTCAGCATTAACTCTTTATCTGTCCCTCTGTCCTCTGACCTCTGTCCTCCCTCTCTTCCTCTGTGAAATCTCAAGACTGTCCCGTCAGTTCATTCATTCTTCACCAGTCAACCTCTAGTGTTAAAAACCGCACAGTGAACACTAAACACTTCATTATGCACATTAATTTTGCCTACACAAGACACACTGCATACACTCTTAAAAATAAAGGGTCTTAAATGGTTCTTTTGCAGGGTTAATGGTTCCATGAAGAACCTTTATTATGCAAAGAACCTTTCCATTGCACAAAAGCATCAGTCGATACTAATTATTAGAAAAAAATGGTTCTTTAAACAAACTAAATATTCACCACACACTTCACATTGCAACACTAATAAAAATGAACTATTCTAAAACTATAATGAACTACTTTTGCTGCACACTTGCTCTATGCACACTCAAATAAACTACCCATAAGACAAAAATATATAATTTATACACTTCAATATTTATAGATTTCAAAAATATAATTGATAGGTCAAAAATATAATATTTAAAAATATATTTACATAAATATATTTAATATATTTTTGTTACTTAAATGTTTTGGCATTTTCATATAGAACAATATCTAAAATATATTAAATGTTTAATATAATATCTTAAAAAATTATATACAATTATATTCTCCAATATATATATTTAAAACTCAAAAAACATTTTGAGATAGGAAACATATTTTGTTGCCCCTTACATTTTGGAATACACTTTGGCATTTGAATTAAATTAAATTAAATTAAACAAAACAGACAACAAACATTTACAATATTATGGTAAATATATTTCGGCAAGAAATTGTATTTGTTGATTTATTTTGCTGTATTGGTATCTTGTACATGGCATTCAAGCTTGTTTTTGGCCATTCAGAAATGTTATTTATTCTGAAGTAATACGTTTTTGCAAGTAAAAATATAAACTGTAAAGATTTCATTATGTTATAGTTCATGGGTCACCATCACCATTTTATTTATCTATTTATTTTGTTATTTTTTGAAGACTCTGCATATTTCCATTTCCACCAATAGAGGGAGCTTTTAAAGGGATAGTTCATCCATAAATGAAAATGCTGTCATCATTTACTCACCCTCAAGTTGTTCCAAACCTGTATGAATTTCTTTCTTTTTTTTAACACAAAAGAAGATATTTTGAAGAATGTTGGTAACCTAACAATTTCTGGTCCCGAATGACTTCCACAGTATGAAAAAAAAAATACTATGGAAGTCAATGGGGACCAGAAATGAATGATAAATCATGGACAGAAACATTTTGGGTAAACTATCCCTTTAAAACTTAACATAGGGAAAAAATATACAGGAGAAATGTATATAGATATGTAAATAGATTCATACAGATTTAAATAAACATATTGTCTTTGACTTAAGTGTGTTAAGTTTAGGAATGACAGGATCTTCTGATCTTAAATCTGCTCCTTTGGGAAAAAGGATTTTCATTTGGGCTCATCTTCTGCACCTGTCCTCCCGTTCCCGCTTACACACACACACACACACACACACACACACACACACACACACACACACACACACACACACACACACACACACACACACACACACACACACACACACACACACACACACACACACACACACACACACACACATACACACACACACACACAAACACACAGGCAGTGATTTATTGGGGGTCGACTGCTGTGTTTGTAAACACACTAAGGGTCAGGTAACCTCAGTGAGCCGGACTTCTTATCTACAAAACACACACACACACAAACACACACACAAAGAAACTGTGTCTGTCTCAAAGTGGAACACAATCGGGAGTTCACAGCACATGAAGACTTCAAGAGAGAAACACATGAATCAGTGTGTGATGATAAATGAAGCTCCGACTGTCGGAAGTGGACATTTGCCACAGATAACCTCACACACATGTTGAACGTATGCACAGAAACACACAGATCATGAAGATCTGCCCTGAAAGACTAGTGAAAATGTTAAGACAAACTGAAACATAAGTGAAACATTTGTTTAAAACAGCAGTTCTCAGCTGTTTTTTCTTCAGGACACAATTTCACATCAGACTGGAAGTGCTGATCCATCACAGCTTCAGAATAGTTCATTGTAGCAGCAAACAAAAAAATCAAACACTGAAAGGGAGACTGGAGGTTGGCTCTTTTGATGAATAAGAAACCATCTATAACCACCCAGAACACCCAAACAGGGAGAGAGTTTCACAGCACTGCAAACTTACAGATTTGGATTTATGTTATATATATGCTAATTTTTTGAGAAAGACATATAGCATGGTGGTTATATATACATATAATTTGCATATATAGTGATAAAGTTCATTATTTTCCACAATGTAATGATAAAAATTAAACTTTCAAATATTTTAGATTAATTGCACTCCAACTGAAATATCTCAGGTCTTTTATTGTTTTAATACTGATGATTTTGCCATACAGCTCATGAAAACCCAAAATTCCTGTCTCAAAAAATTAGCATATCATGAAAAGGTTCTCTAAACGAGCTATTAACCTAATCATCTGAATCAACTAATTAACTCTAAACACCTGCAAAAGATTCCTGAGGCTTTTAAAAACTCCCAGCCTGGTTCATTACTCAAAACCGCAATCATGGGTAAGACTGCCGACCTGACTGCTGTCCAGAAGGCCATCATTGACACCCTCAAGCGAGAGGGTAAGACACAGAAAGAAATTTCTGAACGAATAGGCTGTTCCCAGAGTGCTGTATCAAGGCACCTCAGAAACATCCAGAGCCACCGTGCACAGGCGTGTACAGGAAATGGGCTACAGGTGCCGCATTCCCCAGGTCAAGCCACTTTGGTCTACAGAGAAGCAGCACTGGACTGTTGCTCAGTGGACCAAAGTACTTTTTTCGGATGAAAGCAAATTTTGCATGTCATTCGGAAATCAAGGTGCCAGAGTCTGGAGGAAGACTGGGGAGAAGGAAATGCCAAAATGCCTGAAGTCCAGTGTCAAGTACCCACAGTCAGTGATGGTCTGGGGTGCCATGTCAGCTGCTGGTGTTGGTCCTCTGTGTTTTATCAAGGGCAGGGTCAATGCAGCTCGCTATCAGGAGATTTTGGAGCACTTCATACTTTCATCTGTTGAAAAGCTTTATGGAGATGAAGATTTGGTTTTTTAGCACGACCTGGCACCTGCTCACAGTGCCAAATCCACTGGTAAATGGTTTACTGACCATGGTATTAATGTGCTCAATTGGCCTGCCAACTCTCCTGACCTGAACCCCATAGAGAATCTGTGGGATATTGTGAAGAGAAAGTTGAGAGAATCAAGACCCAACACTCTGGATGAGCTTAAGGCCGCTATCGAAGCATCCTGGGCCTCCATAACACCTCAGCAGTGCCACAGGCTGATCGCCTCCATGCCACGCCGCATTGAAGCAGTCATTGAATTGAGTGCATAACTGAACATAATTATTTGAAGGTTGACTTTTTTTTGTATTAAAAACACTTTTCTTTTATTGGTCGGATGAAATATGCTAATTTTTTGAGATAGGAAGGTTTTCATGAGCTGTATGCCAAAATCATCAGTATTAAAACAATAAAAGACCTGCAATATTTCAGTTGGAGTGCCATGAATCTAAAATATATGAAAGTTAAATTTTTATCATTACATTATGGAAAATAATGAACTTTATCACACTATGCTATTTTTTGAGAAGGACCTGTATATATATTTTTTTTATATATATAATTTTTTATATATATTATATTTTTTTCTTTGCTCTATTTCTGTTCTCTGATTCAAGAGTTCACTTCATTGCACTTGGGTACAGCAGTAATGTTTTTCATATAATCATTATCATGACTGCCTACTCATACATGATCTCATTCTTTGGTATTTTTGAACAGTTCTCTCTTTTTTAAATTCTGACTGCTAATAGTCTAATAAAATAAGCATGAAATGAAATCTGTGATAGTTGTTTCTTCTCTATTGTGACATATCTGGGGCCCTGTTTACACCTGGTATTACTTCAGTGATTTAGCATAAAGCTTGGTATTTAAACTGGGACATTTATGTAGTAGAAATGTGAAATTACTTTTGAATTTGGTGCCTTTAAGACTGAGAAAAGACAGAAAATGTATTTTTGTCTCATGGGGATGAAAGACAACAACTCCCAGAATGCACTTGCCTACGAGGCCACTCCCAAATCTACCGCTACTGGATTACTGGATCATTTGCCCACTGCATTCATTTTCATAAAATCAGTCCAGTTAGAGAACAGACACGATACTTTATAATACTTTATAAAGACAGTCCATGACGTGTATACAAACAGCAGACATCTTGGAAAAAAGTCTCGACGAGTCGAGCCACGAGCTGGTCGATAGGAATTAAGGTTGTGAGCTCTAATTACATAGATATTTTTATTTTTATTTATTTATTATCTCTGTTGTGTTCAGTGCTTTCTTCCGGAAACAACGGACCATATGAGATTCCAAGTCACAGTTCATCAATTAGCACAGCGCTCGTCGCTCGACTCGTCGAGACTGTTTTCCAAGATGGCTCCTGTCTGTAAACGTGTAATGTACTGTCTTTATAAAGTATCTTCTTATTAAATTGTTTTTACACAATTGTTTTACCTGCTTCGGTTTGCATGTAGGGACCCTCATTATGCTACTGTGTTAGTGTGAGGCTATTTTGAGCCGTGTTAGTGGTATTAACTAGCGATTTAATTTCACTTACCCTGTACCCCATAGACAAGTGTTATAAGCTAATCTGTTTTTAGAGATAAAACTCTCCTTCGATTTTCATGAAATCGCATCCCAGAGATAGATCTACTCGGTAACCATCTGTTAATTACCCCTGGGGTCATTTTTCACCGGATTTGTCCTTTAATGAAGCCCATGTCACTGTTCAGGGCTGACTGATGGATGATTTTGGAAAGATGATGTTACAGGAAGAAGTCCCGCTTCCGGTGACAACTTCCATTGTTGCCACCGACAAAATGAAATACATGCGCATACACACTCGCTCATAAAACACATCCCAGAATGCAGCGGGGAAATGATGTACGGTGGACAGGATGCAAGTAAGCCTGCACAGATACTCCTGAGGAAAGCGAGAGGAAACATTAGGGAGTGAGAGAGAGATGCCCACCAATAACTAACATCATCAGCAGTCACCAGCTAAGTTTACACCTCGGCAGGAAGTGACCTCATGGCCTGCATCCGCTCCTGTCTCGCGGCTCTTTTACCCTGGACAGGAAAGAACCACCCAGCGCACATGACCTTTATGTGACCTCCAGCGCCCTCCGTTCTCTCTCTGTAGACGTCGTGCTCATCCAGGCCCCATGACCACACAATCTCAGGGTCAAGAGTGTGTGTGTGTGTGTGTGTGATTAGTTTTACATCCTGAGGGCCTTTTAGACAGGATTTCACAGCCCTGTACATCTTAAGAATGCATTCGGAGTCTCTTTTTCTCGGGATTTCTCTTCTCTGTTGCCTCTTTTCAAAATCAGCTGTATGAAAGTCCATGCAGATATTGAATGACAGGCTGATATTAAAACCCTCAGTCACAGTTAGATGATTTTGACCCTGCAGGCTTAAAAGAAGAAAAAAAAGAAGATGGATGTGACAATGTGTAGAAAGGGACTCCATAAAGCAGCAACAGGAAACTACAGGGAGAAAGACAGACAGACTTTGATGCATTTGTTTTAATATCTCAATCTGGTAAACATTAAAAAACAGATCGTTCTGGTTCATAACTTTCCAAAACTGAATTCTCAGGTCAGAGTTTACTAATCTTGAACTTTGAAACGTAACAGGAGGAGGAAGAGCTTGCGTTTCTTTTTCACATGCTTATCACAGAACCGTCTATCATAATCATCATGTGTAATGTATTTGCTTAATAAAATCTTTTAATGAAGCTTGTTTCCTTAATATTTGTCTATATAATAAATACATATTTAATAAAGTTAATACAACACAAAATTATTTATAATAATTTTATTTTGATATTTATGTATATTTAATAATAATTTTATTTTATAATAATTTAAAAATAATAATAATAAATAATTTAAATTAATATAAAAATAGAATTCGTAGAATAATTGCAATAAAATCTGCATAATATTACATGAAAATAATAATATATCAATTTTATCAATAAAATATCAATTATTTTAGATTATATTATTATATGTATACTTATTTTATATTTCAAAATAAAATTAAGAAAATAAAAGAAATAAATATATTAATATAATAAATATATAATAATATATGAATTAATTTTAGATTAAATTATTACATGTATACTTATGTTTTATAGAATAAATAATTCAAAATAAAATAAGAAAATAAACGAAAGAACAAAATGTTACCTGGAAATAATAATATATCAATTATATAAATTATATCAATTATTTTATATTATTATATGTATACTTATTACACCTATATTTTTATATAACATAACATGAAAGTTAAGATGTTAAACTTACATTAAACATTACATTAAAATAATAAAAATGAACACAGGTATTATTTTATACACACACACACACACACACACACACACACACACACACACACACACACACACACACACACACACACACACACACACACACACACACACACACACACACACACACACACACACATATATATAATAAGTACCATAATTTGCAAATAAATTCTTTAAAATTAGATTTTTTAAATGACAGGCCTCTCTCCTCTTTTTAAGTGGGAGAACTTGCACAATTGGTGCCTGACTAAATACTTTTTTGCCCCACTGTATGTATCTTCTATTATATTTATTCTTATTTTATATTTAACATAAATATAAATATAATCTTTCAATATAAAATCTTTTACAGTAAAACATAAGTAGATAAATCAGTCCACAGTTACACCGTATATGTTCCACATCGAGGAGATTTTATGATGACTGGCATCAGTTAAATATTTTCTCAGTCACACATTATTAGCTAATAAAGCACATGGGTTCGGTTCAGAGACTGCATGCGAGAGAGTGTGTATCTGTGGGAATATGGCTGTTTTAAGGTCTTTGCCATCTGGGTCCACATGCTGAGAGCAGGAACAAAAGGCCAAGAGAAGGAAGGACAAGGAGAGGCGACCCGAAATAACGAGTGAAAAGAAAAACAGCAGGAGGGAGAGAAAGACAAATAAATAAATCACAGGTGGAGCTGAGACTAGACGCTACGACACCTGACAACACAGAGTCACATAAGAACATGAACACACACCTCTGTATGTCCAGATCTGTTTTTGTGCTACTGACACACGTCCCGTCAACACAGAGTAAATCAACTCACTCCCACACAAAAACAAGCACACTGTACGGGAACAGAGGTCATTCACCCCGGACAAAGCTTTTGGGGTGGATGTGATCGTGTACAGTGGCCGTAAAAAGTATTTGGACACTTGTGCTTGTCTGAATGTCATTGCGTTAGATGCAACATATCAGACACCAAGTGGCATTTCATTTTAAATAAAGGTCGCACAAGTACACTATTAGACAAAAATGCTCGTGGGGTTCTATATAAGGGTCCTTGATTCAATTTTAAAGAACCCTTCATGCCAAAAAGGTTCTATATAAGGACTCAAAAATGATTGCAAAATAATCCGTGCTGCTTACAGACAAAAACAAATGTAGTTCCAATACATTACAAAGGTATAATCAGATTACTTTTGGATTACTTTTAGATTACTTTTTTACCTAGCTTCATCACTTTGAATTGAACAGGATAATATTGTACTGTATCGATATTAAAATGCAAAGAGAAAGAAAATATATTCCATTCTCGAACAATGCCATGAAGTGCGTTCAACATTACATTACATCAGGGTTTCCCAACTGGAGTTTGTGAAGGAACTTATAAAATAATAAAAAAGCTAAACATTTTAACATTAAAATAAATTATTTTAAAATAATGCAAATTATAATAAATATGTATTCAAAAGACAAAAGCCTTCCAAACACAATACTCTGGGAACATTTTAAATGTTAGAAAAAGAAACATTTATTTGTTTTTTGGCAGTGAATTAGCCTGACAAGCCAGACCCACATCAAGATGTTGGGTCTGGAAACTCACCATTGACGGCTCAATCCGAGGGGCGGGATAAACGGTTGTCTTTCAAACTCCCTCTGCACGCGATAGGATAGCGCTACAACCAACCAGAGCAACAAAGGTGAAACAGAGCTTGTTGACCGATTAAACATTCACCGTATCCGGTCGGCTAAACTCCGAACACATCTTCCCTTTTTAAGAATGACTTCAGTGCCGTTCTTTGTTCTTTTCTCAGAGAAAAGCTTAACTCCAAGTCTTCCAGAGTCACGGTCAAAGCTGATTCGAAAGACCACCGTTCGCCAGTTTCTGTGTTAACTAGAAGCACGCAAACGCAACTCTGCCGTCATTATGTTAAGCCCCGCCCACCGACTCTATACACGATGTGATTGGCCCGACGAGTTTGCCGTTTACAGTTTAGAACTGTATTGAGAGTTGCTAGATGCCGCTAGGGTGCGTCTAGATTTCTAGGCTAGCAATGAATGCTATTCAATCCATTCTGACTTATTTACACTCTTCAAGTGAGGGATTATCAGGCTAAACATGGCTAGCCTGACGTCATCATACATCAGTCAGATCAATGAGTCTGATGCTCCATTGGGCTGTAATTATGGGGCGTGTTTCAACCGAACCAGGAAAGACCTCAATTGGATAGACCTACAACCAATCAGAGCAGCGGAGTGACACATAACGTTAGTTGTCAAATGTCAACAGAGCTCAACTGCACTTTGTTGCCAAGTCTGCGGTTTTCCTGAGTGTTGTTTTCCATGTCCGCGGGTTTAAGTGAAGCGACCTCAATTATGTGATATACAGTAGGCCCAGGAATGGGAATTTTAACAGGCAACCTTGCCAAAATAACACACATTTTACCCCCCAAATGCTATTTTTTTTCCGGAAAACACTCCTTTAATACACTCCTTCAGGATTCAAACAGGTCATTTGTTTTGTATGGTTCCTGTATGACATATTAAAGAGAATAATTCCTTGTATGGGGGCATTTTTCAACGAGCTTCATTCGGGGTACGGGAGCCGTCAGAGGCGCTGTCACAAAATCAACAATGTCACTAAAGAAGTGTGTTTATGGTTGTGAGGGAAAGATAACATTGTTCAGCTTCCTAAATAACCCAGAGTTAAGGAAACAGAGTATGCAGTTTGGTTTTCCAGAGCAGCAACAGAGTTCTGCAAGTCACGAGTCGAAACCGCAGGTGGTGAGTGAAACTGAATCAAATGTCTGCTTTGTTGGCAATCGCACGTAAGTGCATATAATGTCAACAACACAAGTGTAGGGATGCAACGAAATGAAATTCTTGGCCGAACCCGAAACCGAATAATAATGAAATGCTTGGTTTCATTATTTCATTAACGCGGTGTTTCCATTTTTTCCATTTATTTGGCTATTTTTTTTACCATTACAATAATTAAATAGTAAAAATTAGCTTTTTACTATTTTGTGCTGCTTTTCAGAGAAATAAATAAAATAACAAAAATACAATTTCAAAATATTTATTTAACACTGAACATTTTTTTTAACATTCCAGCAGATATTATACAAACTAAGCACAACATAACTTAAAATAAATAATTAGTAAAATAAAAAATATATTTTTATTTGTCCATCTTTGAAGCCCCCCTTCTTGAATAGCCTATGTTAGGCCTATAACTGACTGCTGAAAGAATGTAACTCTGTATGTCTACAACAACAAATGTGCATTGAATAGTGCAAAAAATGTGGATGAACCCACAACAAATAAATAACTGTCCTAGACATAAGCCTACTTAGCCTACTTCTTCAGGAAAAGTGGCAGGTTCTTCTTTATGAAAAGTAGCTTCTCTGCTTCGGTTCCTCTTCTCATCGATGACATGAGATGCAGCACTAAACAGTGCTTCCACACTGCTGACATGTTTGCTGCATAAAGCACGCGCCTCTCACTCTACGTGGGTTACTTTTTGATCGCGTCATTAAAAACGTCATTGTTCGGCAAACATTATTCAGCCTTTTTACTTATTTGCTTTTTTTGGCTATTTTCGGCCGAATAATTTCGGTTGCCGAACATTCGGTGCATCCCTACACAAGTGTATAGTGAATTGAAAGTTATCCAGGGATAATGCCAGGATGTTTTGTGTGCGCGGTCAACACTCTTACGCTCCGCCCATTGCACGCCTGCACGAGCTCGGGTGTTTTTTTGGAAAGAATCGGTACAGCATATCTGTCTTTTATAAATATGTTAAAACTGAATCAAGATTTGACATTTGGAGATATGAAGGATGCAATCCTCTTAACATGAGATTGGCAGAAACTTTGTGTGTTATGTAGGCTTTAAAGCAACACTGTGTGATATTTTCCCCCATCTAGCGGTGTAAAGGTATATGACCATGCAGTGAATATTAATTTCTGTTCCTCTCAATTCCGATTTCGTTTTAACTCCTACGGTGGCTGATTTAGTCCAAGATTAACATGGCATCCAGTTCGACCTCGTCCATGAGTGCCATCGAGTGTTACAACGCGAAAGGCGAAGCTTGAATTTACGGGTATGTCCCTCTTTGGCTATTGTACTTTCAAGATGGAGGGCCAACATGGTGACCAGCATTCGAACCCCTCACCCGTATGTATTTTCAATGGCATATTATAAACTTACGAGAATACTTTATTATGTGAAAGAAGCAATACACATTAATGAGCATTAGTGTTTTAAGCTAAGAATAAACTAAAAAAGTTACACAGTGTAGCTTTAAGCAAATTATGAAAAAAAAAATGAAGTTAGTGAAGAGAACAGCTGCATTTGAGCAATTCGCCCCTACCCCTAAACCTACCCATCACATGAAACATTCTGCGTTTTTACTTTCTAGTTCACCCTCTCCTTGTAATACCTGTGTCATACCCATGTCATTATACACATTTGTGTCCTCATATTTCCCAAAAACATGCCCCCACACACACATACACACTATATGGATAGATGGATAAATGGATATATTTAGTAACCATATGAAGCACATTTTTATTTTCTCTACTATGACATCACCATCTTTCTGTGTGTTTGACTGCACCACAGTCGTTTGCTTTTTGTGTAATGTTAGTAGCTGTGTTTTTCCGTCCAAAGTGAAATTCTATCCTGTGCACTCTGTCTGCATATTACTTCTTCAAATAAACTGCCTTCAGCGTCTTCCTCTACGCCTCATTGTTGGCTTGCTTAGTCGGGGACACATAATATTCAGCAATATTACTGATTTGACTGCACTGACACTATCGGATGAGAACTCAACTCAGCTGGTGGATGACATCAGTGTTTTCCGCAGAGCTGCTTTATAGCTGAACTGAACTCATTTCATGTTGATGATCTTTCTTGAAGTGAACTGAATCCACACTGAACTGACCTCAGCGGAACAATCACGCTATTGTCTTTTTACAGCGTCTATACAGCAGAGTTGAACTGTTTGCATTATTGAATCATCCATTTCCTGTTTATCACTGTAAAGCTGCTTTGAAACAATCTGTATTATATAACGCAAATAATAAATTGGCTTGTGAGCATCTCTCTTTTTAGTTCTCTTTCTAGTTATGAGAAAGAACCATGTTCATCTGTACAATCACACAGAGCCAAAGCACAGCTAAAACAATGTTCATCCGCAAAATGCATGCAGTTTTGTAGAGGGCCAAAAGTTACGTAGTGTCCCTATAATTTTTTGCAGTTGTGGCCAAAGTTATTAGAACACTTGGCATCTGGGAGTCGTCTTCCTGGATTTATTTTCCAAAGAGGACAATGACCCGAAACATTCTTCTAACTATTGCCGGAACTACCTGCGACGGACGGAATCTGCTGGAACATTGAAAATGATGGACTGGCCCCCTCAAAGGCCGGACCACAACCCCATCGAGAAAATTTTGGGCGATTTGGACAATAAACTGGACAGATGTATTGTTCATTCAAAGGAAAGCCTTTGGCTTCAGTTGCAGAAGGCATGGGATAACATTAGTGTTCTCAGATGAAATATGTTGGCACTATGCCAGAGAGATCTGCTGCTGTAATTGCTGCAAAAGGTGGACATAGCAAATATTAACGTTATAAGTGGATGAAAAAAACAGTACGACTCACTTCATCTGATATTTGATGTCCAGAGAAACCATCTGTATGTTTTATGAACATTATGAAATTAAAGGAGGAAATTTTTCCCTTTTGGAGGAAAAAAAAGGTCAATATTTTCAGATCTGTCAAGTGTTCTAATAGTTTTGGCCACCAATCTATTTTATTTTGGTTTTATTTCATTTTAGTTAGTATCTTTGTTGTATGCTTTGTATTTTTTATTAGTTTTATGGGCCCCACTTTATATTAGGTGGCATTAAGTACTATGTACTAACATCAAAAAATAAGTACAATGTACTTACTTTGTTCAAATTGTATTGCAAAGCACTTTTGCTGATATTGAGGTGGGATACGGGTAGAGTTAGGGTCAGGTGTGGTGGTGTGGGTCAGTTTAAGGGTAGGGTTAGGTGTAAGGGAAGTGTCAACTGTGTAATTACAAATGTAACTACAGAAATTAATTACAGATGTAATTGCATGCAGGTATTTTTAAAATGTAAGTACAATGCATGTACACAATAAGTGCATTGTATCAAATGATTAATGAAAATGTTAGTACATAGTAGTTAAGGCCACCTAATATAAAGTGGGTCCGTTTTATGTCTATAAAAGTTTTTTTAAGGTTTATTTTTTACATATTATTTCAGTTAATGTTTATTTATTTCAAGAAACGCTTTTAGTTTAAGAACAAATCCCCTCTTTTTAAACGGATGATGTCAGGGGTAAAGTGAGTGGCAGATCAGTGTGGGTGTGGTTTAGGGTGTGGCTTGAGAGCAGGGTGCTGTATTGTTATCCACACATGGGAGCTGCAATGTTGACATCACTTCCCATCTTTGTTACCGACGTTGTTTTCAGGTTTTGGAATGTAATTCCTCAGAGAGTAGATGTGAAGGCCCAGAACATAGAGTCTATGAACACCTTGCTTCATCAGGGTATATACAGCAATCCTTAAGTTAAATTTACTACTTTTTAATACCTTTTTTACTACCTTCAGAATATTTTTTAAAACCATCACGACACTGAATTGCAAGTGTTAATCAGCGACCTTTCTATTATGTACACAGATTTTGACATATATAACAAACAAAAAAGAATAGATTTAGAATCGACACCAGGAGGAAATCTGTTAAATTATCATTCAGACACAGTAAAATAGATCTCAACATTCACAAAAGTTGGTTGAGGAGAAGTATTACTGCATACACATTTGATTTCAATTAATAATTGGTAATTCAGAAATTAAATTATTTAGTGTTTTTTTCCCAACAACAAAACCTGAGCCAAATATTACATTTCTATAACTGTGATAAGTTGTTGAATTAAACAAAATACTAAAAACTAGTCAATCGATTAAAAACTTTAACTAGATTAATCACACATTTTTTCTGTGATTAATCGCAATAAAAAAAAGTTTTTGTACGTTTTTAATATAATAATTTCACAGTTAATCAAATTAATGTAGAAACAACATAAAGACAGTATATTTTAAATACTTGTTTAAATGGCATCTTTTTATGAATGAAGGCCAGTATTACTGATATCAATACAGTTACTGATTTTTTTTTTTTACATTCATTATTAGGCTTCAAAAATATAACAGTTTTTAATTTAAATAAACTTAAAACAATGCTAACATAAATCCAGAATAAATGTCATGTTTATTCCTGCCCTTCCTGTCTTAACAGTAAGGAAATATACAGAAATTTAATACAGTTATCAGTTATATGTAGTCTGCACTGCATAAACTATAAATTAGTTAATCCTTATTAAAGCTACAAAAGTTATTTAGTCAAGCGCAGAGAGTCATTTTCTCTGTTCCCTTTGTTCTTTAACTTTACTGACAGGAAGCTTTATTGGCTGCGGTCCCTTTAAGAGCAGACAGACACGCGCATCTCACTGTTTATACGGTCTATGGATCGCGCCTCATTCTCTCACAACTCTTTGTTCATTTTAGACTATATATATACATCGTTTAAGATTGCTCTTATGAGGATAGTCGTTGAAGATATGCCTTGAAGCAAGTCTAAAATAAAACGTAAGCCAGCCACTTCTGTTGAGCGCGCTGTGCTCTGAGATGATGCCGAACGACCACTGAATATGACGTCAGCATCAAACATACGTTGAGACGGAGACGAAAGATCTTTGATTATATCTAAACGAACTAACGCGAACGCAGATAGAATTTCAATATAATAGGACACCTGATAGTCTGAAAAAATAATACCTAATTTGGAAAGAAATAATACCTCTGAGGCCAAATTTAACACTTTTAATGGCCTTAAATTTGACAATTTTGATTTATCACTTTTTAATACTTTTTAAAACCCCGCGGACACCCTGCCCATTCTTGTCTACTTCATTCAATGCATACAGTTGTCATGTAAACTTGAAATATGGTGTGTAAGGTCAGCATGACTACACTGTGTGCGTGTGAGAGAGAGAGAGAGAGAGAGAGAGAGAGAGAGAGAGAGAGAGAGAGAGAGAGAGAGAGAGAGAGAGAGAGAGAGAGAGAGAGAGAGAGAGAGAGAGAGAGAGAGAGAGAGAGAGAGAGAGAGAGAGAGAGAGAGAGAGAGAGAGAGAGAGAGGGGTTATGGTTCTTTCCCTGTATAGGAAACTTCTGTCAGCACTGAAGATATTTGTGGGTTACTGCAAATTTTCCACCCAACATCAAAATCAGTGTGTGTGTGGTTGATTTTGTGAAATATCAGAGCACAAATGGGTATAATGACATATGTATGACAGGTATTACAAGGAGAGGGTGAAATGTGAGGACACTGGCCATGTCCCCATTTTTTCAAAATGCTTATAAATCATACAGGATTAATTTTTTTTTAGAAAGTAAAAATGTTTCCTGTGATGGGTAGGTTTAGGGTTAGAGACAGTGTAAGGGGATAGAAAATACGGTTTGTATAGTATAAAAACCATTAAGCCTATGGAATGGCCTCACATTTCACAAAAACAAAAAAGTGTATGTTTGTGTTTGTGTGTGTGTGTGTGTGTGTGTGTGTGTGTGTGTGTGTGTGTGTGTGTGTGTGTGTGTGTGTGTGTGTGTGTGTGCGTGCATGCATGTTTGTGCGTGTTTGTGTGTGCGTGCGTGATCCTGGTAAACCCTATGTTATGGGGACAAAATTTTCTCACAATTGGACAATATCCGAAATCCTTTTTTTTGGTCCCCATGAGGAAACCAGCTTATAAATCATGCTAAGGGGTGCTTTTTGCAAATGTTAAAACACAGAAAGTTTACAGTATAAAAACCATTATGTGTCCCAATAAAACAATGACAACCCAACATATGTGGTTCTGTGTGTGTGTGTGTGTGTGTGTTTGTGTGTCTCTATCTGTGTTTGTCTCTCTCTCTCTCTCTCTCTCTCTCTCTCTCTCTCTCTCTCTCTCTCTCTCTCTCTCTCTCTCTCTCTCTCTGTGTGTGTGTGTCCTTAAAAAAAGTCTTTTAAAGTGCGCAAAACTATTTGAAATGCACATATTGGACTAATAATATTCTGCTTTAAAATGAACAGGTTTGTGTGACAGTTTACAGCTTGGGTTTAGCAAATATGTTTCTCTCTTTTAATAATTCTGTCACACACAAAAAATAAATCACGCCAGAAGTCATTGAAAAATAAGCATGTACATACTCCCAGCATGAGCTAACTTAACAACATGCTTTTTGCTTTATTTCTTTATACAGTAAAGTTGATGATACACAGAGCAGCTTTTTTGAGCAATGTTGCTGAGTGATGTTACTTAATCTGGCACATTCTCATTGAGAATGGGCAACACATTTCTATATGGGCACTTTAAATCGGTCGTGTGCCCTGTGGCTTACCTGGTAAACCTTAAGACCATCAATACTAATGTCCCTCTAAAACACCTTCACACACTGTGCACCTCATGAAGTCACACATCCAGGGTGCAAGGGTCATTAAAAACGTGCCAGAGCTGTCACTATGTGTGCCTTTCTGTCAGCGGAACTATTAACTAAAATAACACGCATGCACTCACACCTGGGGTGAATTATGGTAATACATAACATACATCATACCCAAATACCCAAATGTTAATATCAGTTGTTTAACTGAATAAAATGAATGAAATTACAAGTCAGGTTAAGCAGATATTTGCATAGGGTCCTCTGGTTCTCCTCTGGTTCTTTATGGAACTCACAACAGCACAGATAGCCAATAATCTGTGAGGGTTTGAGATGAAATGCCTGACCTCTGATTGGCTGTGTCAGCACCTGAGCTGCAGTAACACGCATGAATGAAAACTGAGCAGACAAACACCAAACATATGTCTGGAACCAAATGTATTTGATAGAAACTTGTAGTATATACTTACACTGTGGAGTTAGTAAGATGTTGTCGTTTTTGAAAGAAGTCTCTTACGCTCACTATATATGCAAAGCTCAGTCCACATGATCCTTCAGAAATCATTCTTATATGCTGATTTGCTACTCAAGAAGCATTTCTGATTTTCATGAATTTTGCAAACAGTTGTGCTGCTTAATATTTTTTGTGGAAACACTTAAAGGCGCAGATTTTTTTTTGATTATTTGTCAATGCTTTTGCTTTCTCTTGCAAAATGTTTGCTTGCGTTCTCTTAGAAAATTTGCATTCTCTTGCAAAGAACAAAAGTTTTGCGAGTGCAAAGATTTGCACAAAAAAACTAAACTTTCTCGGAAAAGCATTGCCTTTATTTTTCCTCCCATCTCATATTTGTTCCCACCACCATGTCCCCTTAGGTGCAGAAGTGATATCTGACCTGGAATAATTGTCATGTTCACCCTTTATTCAAATATTATTACATTTAGTTGTAATGTAATCATAGAGTGGAGTCGTGCTTTGAGTCCATTGTTTTATTTGTGATAATGCAATGAAACATGTCAAAATGTGCGGACAACATTATTGGCCAGACTGTCATACAAAGAAATGATGAACACAAGAGAGAACCAACAAAGTATTAATAACTAATGTGTTTGCTTTTTCCTCTGATAGTTTTGTTTTTCTATGCATTTATTTTAGTAAATAAAACCTGAAGCTGTAGTTTGCCTTATTTACCAAATAAATTTGTCATAAAGCCATTGAGGGTTTAAACAAACTTGTAGGGTCATTAAAAACAAGCACTCCCTCCAGACACTTTTGACCACGACTGTATCCAACGAAAACTGAACTTAACATGCAAAATAATGTGATCATGTGACGACAACAACAACAGACTGTCTAAACAGTTCTATAATTAATACTGTGGCAGGGTGAAGGATCACGCAACAATGAAATTGATGCAAAACCCCCAGAGGGTGGATTTATTGGGGAAAACAGTGACAAACGTGTGAATTTTAAGGTGCAGGTGCGCTGTAAGTGTCCTCCTTCCGGGTGCCCTGGTGCTAGCGGTGACGTGAGTGCGGCGAGGTGGCCGGAGCGTCACAGGCTGCTTTCTGAGAGAGACACAAGCGTTAGCGTAGTGCTGCATGGAGATCGTGCTCAAACTGGTGTCCCAGTGTGGAGGCTTTTATGCCAGGGCCTGATGGCCTGCAGCTGTGACGATCCGGCCCGTGCTGATCGCGTGCAGGTGTTTGTACTCCGTTGCCAGGGCGACGTTGATGAGAGCTCGGGAGACTTGTCACAATACTTAGTAGGCACTATAAAGTGCAGTAAATATGATGCATTTACTTCTGAATTACTTAATTACTGAAATAATTCAAAAACCACACTTGCCACTGATGGGTAAGGAGAACAAACTATCCTCTCTCTCTCTCTCTCTCTCTCTCTCTCTCTCTCTCTCTCTCTCTCTCTCTCTCTCTCTCCCTGTGATGGATAGGTTTAAGGGCAAGGGCAGTGCAGGGGGATAGAATGTACAGTTTGTACAGTGTAAAATCCATTACACCTATGGAAAGTCCCCACAAGAGTGTGTGTGTGTGTGTGTGTGTGCGCGCGTGCGTGCCAGCAAGTGCCAATGAGGTTCATTCTCATGTCACGTTTGAGCTTCCGCAAGAGCCAATGAGGTTCATTCTCGTGTCACGGTTGAGCTTCAGCAAGAGCCAATGAGGTTCATTCTCATGTCACGTTTGAGCTTCCGCAAGAGCCAATGAGGTTCATTCTCGTGTCACGGTTGAGCTTCAGCAAGAGCCAATGAGGTTCATTCTCATGTCACGTTTAAGCTTCAGCAAGAGCCAATGAGGTTCATTCTCATGTCACGTTTAAGCTTCAGCAAGAGCCAATGAGGTTCATTCTCGTGTCACGTTTGAGCTTCAGCAAGAGCCAATGAGTCAGTGTCCAAATAATATTCAGTGTCTCTACTGTCCAGGAGTCAATGTGAGTTCAGAAACACTAGACGCGTGTTCTTCTGTATTCGAACTTCTAACTTAGTTTATTTCTCTTTTCTTCTCTCCATTTCTCTTTTTCTAGCTTCCTCTCCCGAAGGACCATTACTCAGATCTCGCTCTTAAGTTTAGATAATGAAGTTCTCAGTTATGATTCATTAAAGTATCAACTTTGTCCCCTAAATGAACTAAGTAGAATTAAAGGAAACAATTGTTAACATAAAAATATAGCGCGTAAAATTAAAATAGATAGCATATATTAAATAAATTGTCCGTAGAAGAATTTGATGAGAAACTTTTGACTTTTGATTCTGTACTTGTCACCAGCTTTACCTTTACCGTAGTAAAATGAAAGGCATTCTCAGTCATGCTGAGTGACTGACAGCCTCTGACACTGAGGAAAGTTCTCCATTCCTCTCTGAAAATTAAAGCGGAGACAGATATTTAGGTCATAATCTGAGGGTATCAGCCATGATGATGGTGTGTGTGTGTGTGTGTGTGTGTGTGTGTGTGTGTGTGTGTGTGTGTGTGTGTGTGTGTGGCTGCTGTTCCACTGCTTCCCTCAGCACTGAAGAATTTGGTTGCTATAATGAATGAGCCAATTTGACATCTTTCCACAAACACACTTACACATGTAAAACCATATGTGCCAACACACACACACACAAACACACACACACACACACACACACACACACACACACACACACACACACACACACACACACACACACACACACACACACACACACACACACACTTCTCTTTTCCAGCAGTGACATGTGACAGCAAGTTCCTGTTTGTCTCTGTTTGACAGCATTTTGTGCAAAACTGCTGAATCCTGGAGGATATTTAAGGAGTTTTAACAGCCAGATAATCATGAATCACTAACTGAGATCTAAATGACATCTGAATGCAGTCTAAGATCTATAAACTTAATTTAAACACTATTCTGTTCAAATGTTTAGCATCAGTAAGTTTTTTTTTAATGTTTTTGAAGTCTCTTCTGCTCACCAAGGCTAAATTTATTCCAACTGTATTCTATTTGAATACATCTTAAAATGTCATTTATTCCTGTGATGCAAATTTCCAGCATCATTCCTCCAGTTTTCAGTCCCATGATCCTTCAGAAATCATTCTGATTCGCAGCTCAAGAAACACGTCATTATTATCAATGTTGAAAACAGTTGCGCTGCTTATTTTTTTTCATGATTCGTTGATGAAAAACACTATAAATGTCTTTACTGTCACTTTTGAACTATTTTGGCATTCTTGTTGAATCAAAGTATTAAACTTTTTAAAAACCCATACTTCTGAATGGGACTGTAGATAGACTATCAGTGATAGATAAATCTGATTATTAATACTCCCTGAAATAATCACTGATAGACATCTTGGCAGAGAAGTAAATCATTGAAAAGACAAAGAAATGGGCTATTATCTGTAGTTATTATAATTAACCATAACATGATCACACTGAACATTAAAACCACGAGAGATCTTTCTCTTCAGCTCTCACTCTCTAAATCCCCATCCGCCACTTTCCCGCCCTGCTCTCACGTTGACGCATGACTCCTTCCTTTAAGTTCTTGCTCTCATTGTTCACTCTGACCCAAAGCACTATCTTCCTCTTCCACACACTTCCTGCTTCCTGATCCACAGGAAGTGCTGCACAGAGCCATTTCCTCCACATATTTGGATAATATATCCAGAATCAGAGTCTTTCGTTCTACACAAACACACTTACTCACATGAAGGATCTGGATCAAATAAAAGCTGAAATCTTTTTAATACCGTCTAATGTTGTCACACAAAATACTAATTTTGTGCGTGTGAATCAAAACACACACATCACTAAGTGATTGCCTATAAACCTGCCAAAGCATTTCACTGTCGATGGACTGGAAGCACGAATGCAATGTCGACTGCTCTTCTGGACTGATTTAATCTGATGGTTGGAGTCACCAACCCATAACTCATAACCCACACCCACATCCATTAAACCAGCCTGAAAGGAAGAGCTCGCACAAAAATGGAAATGTTGTCATTTACTCACCCCATCCAGACCGGCATGACTTTCTTTCTTCTGAAAAACACAACAGGAGAACTATAGCAGAATCATGGAGACTTTGTGGGGAATGATGTGGTCAAGCACCAAAAAAAAAAGGACAAAACAGCATCATAAAACAGTCCAAATGGCTTTGGACATTACTTTCTGAAGCATCACTTCAGCTTTGTGTGAGAAGCGAAGATTTCTGTCCCACCATTGACAACTAACGCTTTCATACTCAAAAAACTTCATAGAAAGATCGCAAAACTAATCCATATGGATTGACCGGTTTATTCCAAAATTTTCTGAAGACACAATCTTTTTAAATGATGAACAGAATCATTCTTGTGTCACGTTTGCGCTTCAGCAAGAGCCAATGAGGTTCATTCTCGTGTCACGTTTGAGCTTCAGCAAGAGCCAATGAGGTTCATTCTCGTGTCACGTTTAAGCTTCAGCAAGAACCAATGAGGTTCATTCTCATGTCACGTTTAAGCTTCAGCAAGAGCCAATGAGGTTCATTCTCATGTCACGGTTGAGCTTCAGCAAGAGCCAATGAGGTTCATTCTCATGTCTCGTTTGAGCTTCAGCAAGAACCAATGAGGTTCATTCTCGTGTCACGTTTGCGCTTCCGCAAGAGCCAATGAGGTTCATTCTCGTGTCACGTTTGAGCTTCAGCAAGAGCCGATGAGGTTCATTCTCGTGTCACGTTTAAGCTTCCGCAAGAGCCAATGAGGTTCATTCTCGTGTCACGTTTAAGCTTCAGCAAGAGCCAATGAGGTTCATTCTCGTGTCACGTTTAAGCTTCCGCAAGAACCAATGAGGTTCATTCTCGTGTCACGTTTAAGCTTCCGCAAGAGCCAATGAGGTTCATTCTCGTGTCACGTTTGAGCTTCAGCAAGAGCCAATGAGGTTCATTCTCGTGTCACGTTTAAGCTTCAGCAAGAGCCAATGAGGTTCATTCTCGTGTCACGTTTGAGCTTCAGCAAGAGCCAATGAGGTTCATTCTCGTGTCACGTTTGAGCTTCCGCAAGAGCCAATGAGGTTCATTCTCGTGTCACGTTTGAGCTTCCGCAAGAGCCAATGAGGTTCATTCTCGTGTCACGTTTGAGCTTCAGCAAGAGCCAATGAGGTTCATTCTCGTGTCACGTTTGCTCTTCAGCAAGAACCAATGAGGTTCATTCTCGTGTCACGTTTGCTCTTCAGCAAGAACCAATGAGGTTCATTCTCGTGTCACGGTTGAGCTTCAGCAAGAGCCAATGAGGTTCATTCTCGTGTCACGGTTGAGCTTCAGCAAGAGCCAATGAGGTTCATTCTCATGTCACGTTTGAGCTTCAGCAAGAGCCAATGAGGTTCATTCTCGTGTCACGTTTGAGCTTCAGCAAGAGCCAATGAGGTTCATTCTCATGTCACGTTTGAGCTTCAGCAAGAGCCAATGAGGTTCATTCTCGTGTCACGGTTGAGCTTCAGCAAGAGCTAATGAGGTTCATTCTCATGTCACGTTTGAGCTTCAGCAGGAGCCAATGAGGATCATTCTCATGTCACGGTTGAACTTCAGCAAGAACCAATGAGGTTCATTCTCGTGTCACGGTTGAACTTCAGCAAGAACCAATGAGGTTCATTCTCATGTCACGGTTGAACTTCAGCAAGAACCAATGAGGTTCATTCTCATGTCACGTTTGAACTTCAGCAGGAGCCAATGAGGTTCATTCTCGTGCCACGTTTAAGCTTCAGCAAGAGCCAATGAGGTTCATTCTCGTGTCACGTTTGAGCTTCAGCAAGAGCCAATGAGGTTCATTCTCGTGTCACGTTTAAGCTTCAGCAAGAGCCAATGAGGTTCAGTCTCGTGTCACGTTTAAGCTTCAGCAAGAGCCAATGAGGTTCATTCTCGTGTCACGTTTGAGCTTCAGCAAGAGCCAATGAGGTTCATTCTCGTGTCACGTTTGAGCTTCCGCAAGAGCCAATGAGGTTCATTCTCGTGTCACGTTTGAGCTTCCGCAAGAGCCAATGAGGTTCATTCTCATGTCACGTTTGAGCTTCAGCAAGAGCCAATGAGGTTCATTCTCATGTCACGTTTGAGCTTCCGCAAGAGCCAATGAGGTTCATTCTCATGTCACGTTTGAGCTTCCGCAAGAGCCAATGAGGTTCATTCTCATGTCACGTTTGAGCTTCCGCAAGAGCCAATGAGGTTCATTCTCGTGTCACGTTTGAGCTTCCGCAAGAGCCAATGAGGTTCATTCTCATGTCACGTTTGAGCTTCAGCAAGAACCAATGAGGTTCATTCTCGTGTCACGTTTGAGCTTCCGCAAGAGCCAATGAGGTTCATTCTCGTGTCACGTTTGAGCTTCCGCAAGAGCCAATGAGGTTCATTCTCGTGTCACGTTTGAGCTTCAGCAAGAGCCAATGAGGTTCATTCTCGTGTCACGTTTGCGCTTCAGCAAGAACCAATGAGGTTCATTCTCGTGTCACGGTTGAGCTTCAGCAAGAGCCAATGAGGTTCATTCTCGTGTCACGGTTGAGCTTCAGCAAGAGCCAATGAGGTTCATTCTCATGTCACGTTTGAGCTTCAGCAAGAACCAATGAGGTTCATTCTCATGTCACGTTTGAGCTTCAGCAAGAGCCAATGAGGTTCATTCTCGTGTCACGTTTGAGCTTCAGCAAGAGCCAATGAGGTTCATTCTCGTGTCACGTTTGAGCTTCAGCAAGAGCCAATGAGGTTCATTCTCATGTCACGTTTGAGCTTCAGCAAGAGCCAATGAGGTTCATTCTCGTGTCACGTTTGAGCTTCAGCAGGAGCTAATGAGGTTCATTCTCATGTCAAGCTTCTGTTTACTTTCAATGATCAATGTTTATATGTGAATAAAAGACTAAATTCAATCTGTTCATCATATAAAGTTTTTGTGTCTCTTCAGGAGGTTTGGATTAAACTGCTCAATTCATTTGTATCCTTTTTTGCATAGCTGTCAATGGAGGGTCAGAAAGCTGTAATATTTCATCAAAAAGATTTTCATTTTTGATCCATAAGTCTAATGGGTTTGGAACAACATTTTTTTTGGCAAACAAACCCTTTAATATGACTTATAGGCTACCAGACTTCATTCGCCTTATATATATATATATATATATATATATATATATATATATATATATATATATATATATATATATATATATATATGTGTGTGTGAGATTTTTTTTAAATTATATTATAGCTTAGCTTAGTTGAAATCACAGGGCCAAACTCGCGCTGTTTTTACAGATCATTAGTGTGTTTGCAGTCCTAGATAGAAACGTGATTACCCGTATTGGGACTTGAGGGGCATGAGGGGAGTGTTTGTGCGGGCCAGAGGGGTTTATCAGCTCCAAACACTTGCAGGATTTCCGGTTTGGGATTGTCCATCCAATTCCTGAGTTCCACAGGAAGCGCGGAATAAAAAGCAGGAGAAAAACGCCCAAAAGCATCTCATTCCTCGGCAGTCGGTTCACGGGGAGCATCGAAACGTTGACCACACGGCGCTCTTTATCAGAAAGAAGAGTTCATAAGAAATGCTGGAGATGGAGAAGCGCGTCAGAGCGCGCGACAGGTGGATCGAATGGGCTCAGCGCGAGATCACGTGATTTTATTAACCGGGTGAGTGCGAGAACATTACTTATATTGGCATTGCGATTTTCTTTACACTTCAGTAATAATTCCTTAAACATTATCGAGTAGCTAGTAGCCTATATACTCACATTCAATCAAACAAAATGTATTGACAACTATTTGAATGATGTCAAATAAAAATGAAATGTGCAACGTGTCCTGTCTTTCTGAAAAAAACTTTAGAATAAATAATTGTGCATAATAATGTCTTTAAAAAACGGACAATTGTTTCCAGAATTTTTACTATAGCAGGCCTATTAATGTACTGATTTATTAACAGCAGATCAGGATGATTTTAATTAGAACTATTGCGCGTTAAACACACAGGCGGTTTAGAAGCATTACATTTCTCTTTTTTCAATCTTTCTTTTATTTCTCGGTGCGTGTCCCGGTAAACTAAGCTGTGCGCGTTCCAGTAGCTATGACGTAACGCGGAGCGAGGGTCTCCCGAGTGTTTCTCCCGGGACGTCCCGGTGAAGGAGGGGCAGTAGTGGTGTGGTTACCCCCTGCACGCTTTGACAGTTGTGAGGGAACTCAACTGAGTGTGCAAAAAAACCCCTCCTAAACACGGAGAGCTGAGCTGCGGGAAGCGCGCGCAGGAGTCTTGTGCCAGGCAACTTTGGGCACATGCGTGTTTTTGGACTATTTATATTATTCCACGTCTGTCCTCAGAGTTTGATGGGAAACTTCGTTTTTGGGACACGCTAGGGGATCACTCACTTTCCCCTTTTACATCCACGCAGCGGTTAATCTCGCGAACAGTGAGTCATTGCACAAATGTATTTTATAGCCTATTTATGTAAATGTATGCATGCATAATGCATTTCATTATTATCTATTTGCTCGTGCAATAGCTTAATGCAGGTCATTGTTTGTGTGTGTGTGTGTCTGTGTATTACTATAATTGTCATTAGACTGAACTGGACCGACATTGGAATCTGTGAATGGTCGCAAGTAATGTCGTGTGAAAACAGCGCCGCCTGCTGGTCCTTCACCGTTAAAGCGGCCAGACTGCAAACTATACTTACACCTCAGGTTCAGCATAACTGAATTATTTAGCATGCATACTGTGCATAGTTTGCATAAAATACTAGGATAACCTACTTAGCCAAAATTCGTGATCTTCAGTTTCCAGTGTGATGAATAAAGTGACAGTAATTGCTTTTTAAAAGGGAATAGTTTACTGCATGGAATAGTAGATTTTTTTTTGAGCGCCAACACTTAAAACCCCACAGCTTTAAACTAAATATCTCAAATTTATTATCACTAGACATCACTTAGTGAATTAAATATAGATCTTTCATTGTGTTGATATTGCAAACTACTTTTATAAATGCTTATATTGCACATTGTTTCACATACTACATTTTTTTTAGCAGTAGTATGCAGTATATAGCTACTGCACACTAAGCAGTATGCTAGCATTCCATTCCAAACACACACACACACACACACACACACACACACACACACACACACACACACACACACACACACTAAAGGCTGGCCCTCCATTAGTCTTAACTGCTTCCGCTTCTAATTAGTGCCATTATTTGTGATTATATGCAGTGATGTGGATCTAAATGTCGGTGTGTGTTGACATATTCACTTCGAGGCTTTTTTTGTGGTATGGCATTGTGTTTAAAACTACACTTTGCACTTATATATAAATGTACCACTCTTTGCTTTGTGATTCAATTATTTTTGTTGGGCAGAAAGTGCTGAAAGTTTGCACCATAGCCTAATATAATTTATCTTCTTTATTTCTTCCATAACCATAACTAATTGATAATTATCTTCATGCAACATCACTAGCAAGTAAACTAAAGTTTATTTGCTCAGAGTCCATGAGTCAGAGAGCTGGCAGCGTTCACATTAGACACGTGCTAAGTGTTTACATATGACGGCAATCAGATGAATTGTGAGGGACGCACACATATACAGTTTCTGTAACTCAAAAAGCCTGCAGGTATGGACCTGTATAAACCATTATGTATGAATTTGGCAGGAGATCAGTATAAAAAGTCATCCAGAAGTCCTAAACCACTTTACTGCCTCATTGTGGTGTCAAGACATTCTGTGGTGGGCCGCCCGACTCCAACTGGAGACACGTGAAAACATTATCTGACCCACAATCCTTAGGTGGAGATTTCAAAACTCTCCAGCGGCTTAAGAGGAGCTCAGAGCTGTGGAAAGTGTTCAACAAATCTGATATTAACCACCAGACGCACATACAGAAACACAGTAACACACCTGAGACAAAGAATCACACTCAAGATTAGCCAGTTGCACACACATCAGTGCTGGCAGGAACATCAGACCTCATTTCAGTTGATTTTCTGTGAGAATGTTGCTAAGCTTACAAAACAATGCTCAAACAAACAATAAAGAACATTCAAATAGCTCATTTTTATCTATTTCATCTACAGGTTTATTCATAAATGATATTTATCTTGTTTGGCTCACCATCTTGAGTGGATTTCTTCCCGCACAGATCTTGATGCAATGCATTCTGGGATTGTTTCCTGCGTAAATGATGGCCTGTTGGCTGTGTCTGACTTGTTGCCTCAGTGCCCTGTCAGGCAATGACTTCACACTCACAGGCAGTGTTTGCGAAGGCACCTCACAAAACTGATTTGGGACAGACTTTTGAGGCTGCGTTACGTTTAATGATCTACAGCTAAATAGCGAAAGTGAATATTTAATTACTATATGATTTCTCACTGGAAATAACATCAAAACTGGAAAACGTTGGTCAAAAACATACATTTACATACAAACTGACCACCAACTCTAAATTGTAGGTGCCATCTTTTTTTTGTGAAGCTAAAAAAAGCCAATTCACACTAAGAATGATAACTGTAAAGATATATATTACCGTCCACACCAACAGACAATATCGTTCTGTTTATTCTGATCGCATGCTTGTCTGTCACTTTAAATGCTCGAGTTCGTTACTTCATGATGGATTCTGATTGGCTGTCAATGTTTTTAGTGGCATCATTCAAAGGCGCGTTTTTCGTCTTTCGGATGCAACCTCTGTCTTAGAATTTTGTCAAAATGTAATGTAGAAATACATTTGAATTAGTTTAAACTATTAAATACAGCTGAATATAATGTTTGGACACTTTATTGCATATTATTTGCAATTAAATGAAAATTCATTATTAGTAACTTAGGAGTATTTTTGGCATATTAAGTACACCTTTATTTGTAATTTCATAATTTTATTGTCTTTGAAATATGGTTAAAGTGTACTGGCGAATATACTTGTGAACTAAAATTGACTGTAATTTCTAATGAAGCTTGTATGTACACTACAAGTACACATTTAATACAATTAAGGGCATTTCTTGTTTTGGGATTTAATAAATGTTTTCATGTTTTATGGCGACAGAGATAATGATTTTTACACTGTACAATCTGTATCTTCTACCTCCTACCCCAGAAAAACATGCAGAACACTTTATTTAAATACAAACATGTTTTGGCCGCTTTTTTTACTAGTGAGGACCGGTAAAATGTCCTCACTAGGCATTGTCATAATGTTTTATAAGTGAGGAAATTTGTTTCTTACAAGTATAGCCAAAACTCTACACACACACACACACACACACACACACACACACACACACACACACACACACACACACAGGTGTGGTATAATGGCTGAGGCTTTAGGATTGTTGTCAAAAGCTCTCTAGGGAACACTGAGACCTGTTTTACTCCACGCTCTAAACCTGAACTCATTAAACCAGCAATAACCTAATGATTACTGTAAGCTGTTCAACAGAACACACGTGTGTGTACATGCGCATACAAGTTCAAATGAACTTCAGGAAGAAAAATGACTTTTAATATAGCTGACTTTCTACAGTCTCAGTTTCATCTGTGGCAGAGATTTGTTCATGCATGTGTGTGGCGGGACGACATGTCAAATGCTGTTTCAGTAATCAAAGCCATGTTTTTAATGCATGTTCATGTTAAAATAATATTTAAAACCTGTATAACCTGAAATCTCCTTGTAGATGGAAATGTATCTTCATTACACCCAAATGCAAACAGCAGAACTGCTATAAAGCATGCAAAAATGTGTGTACTTATGTAGCACGCATTTCTCAGAACCATGTTTGATTCAATTAACCGTGATTTGTAACAAATGCACTTTTTAATGATGATTCATTTTCTGCCTTTATAAGAGCATTAGCTCAAATGTTTAAACATGAAACAGGCCATAACTGTGCACTAGCTTATGGGAAATGGTTACAAATTGCATGTTTTTTTCTTTTATTCCTAATGTCTATCTGAAGAACAGTTCTGTGTGTTGTATGTATAGTATGATGAGATCCAGCTGTTCAATGAAGAAGCACAGCAGAAATAACATTTCATAAAGACTAGTTCAGTGTTCTCAAAGATCTTAGATCTGTGGTTAAAAAAACAAAAACAATACTGTACTCCGCTGTGGGCATTTCTTAAAGGTGCACTATGTAGTATTTTAATGAAGTAAAATATCTAAAAAACACTAGGCCAGTGTTATATATTTTGTTCAGTTGAGTTCTTACAATATCCCAAATGTTTCCAACTATTTGTAAATTGTGAGAAAATTGCTATTTTAACCAAGGAGTCGGGACGTCTGAGGGAGTCTTCTGTCAATTGCGTTATATCTGCGTTACCCTCGGTTTCCTGTTTTATTTTGGCAGAAGCGCTTTACTCTTAGCAGTGTGAACAAGTGTCACAGCAGCCGCTGAGCGAACGCACAGAGTAACGTCATAACATCATTTTCAACACACTAAAATGTATTTAACATGATAAACAGAGCTGCGTTACCTCATACTCTTGACCTGAAAAGCAGAAATAGCACCGGTGACTGTGTCCTGTCGTCATGATAAAAGTCCCGTTGCTCACGAGGCGTGTGTTTGCGTAACAATTTCTCCAGCGGCTGTGCTCAGCTCCTCAACACTCGCCCCTGCTCTGCTTCACACTACAGTAACGTTAATAACCGTATTCATGAACATGATTTCTGCCCGAGTCCTATCCTGATTTTTTTCCACCGGCTGTGAGGTGAAGACCACATGTCCCAAGATTCTGAGCTCAAACTTTGCGTCATCAAACTACACCTTTGTTCTGAATACGCACCTACTAGTGGACGAAAAATTACATCCTGCAGTTTTAAGGGTACATAACACACACTCTGCCAATCTTATGTTAAATCTTGAGAACCTATAGAGTAGTATTGCATCCTTCATATCTCTGAGGAGTCTTTTGTTTTATCATATTTATAAAAGACAGATACACTGTACCGATTCTTTCAGCAAAAGAGTCATGAGCGCACGCGCGCACACACACACACACACACACACACACACACACACACACACACACACACACCCAAAACATCATCGCATTATCCGTGGATAACTTTCGATTCACTATATGTTCGTGTTTTTGACATTATATGCACTTATACGCTTTTATTAATTTTGTGGCAGAGCAGCTGATGGCTCCCGTAACCCGAAGGAAGCTCGTTGATGTGCGCGCTCTAGCTCTCGCTCTGGTTGACGTGCGCACGCGCTCATCCGGGAAAAGTGACCCTACAAGCAATTCCACCCTTTATGATGGCATACAGGACCATCCTCTAAAAATAAAAACGTTCCACAACTTGTTTGAATCCTGAAGGAGTGTATTTGAATCAGAAATATGCCCAACTTGTTTTTGAAATTTTGGCCATATTTAGCCTGAGAATCCAACTCTTTAACAGTGTAAATAAATAAACAATCACCATAAGACCCCCCTCTCCTTAAAGGAGTCATAACATTTATATTATCACATACTATTGCTTTTGTACTTTAAAGACTACATATATAATTCTTTCTTTCTTTCTTTCTTTCTTTCTCTCTCTCTCTCTCTCTCTCTCTCTCTCTCTCTCTCTCTCTCTCTCTCTCTCTCTCTCTCTCTCTCTCTCTCAGGTAACTGATTGACTGTGTGTTCCTGAAGGGGACAAACACACCTGAAAGTCTCTCTTCCTGCTGCCAGACACACCTGAGAGAGCGACAGATAGACAGAGAGAGAGAGAGAGATGTACACAGCGGTCCTGCTCTCCTCCTCTCTGTTTCTACTGCACGCGACCTGCACACCTCAGAGTCATGGTCACCACGGGTAACGGTTTACATTCACACAGTAATGACTTCTCTACTGTATAGAATACAAAAAACAGTACGCCAATAGTGTAGCAAGTCCGAAAACATTAGTACTTGGGAAAAGAGTAGAAAATAGTCTCCAGATGATCTACTAATGCAGAGATTCTGAAGGGCACATTCGATGAACACTTTACTATCGGTTACACTTTATTTTACAGCATGTGAACTTATGTGTACTCACAGTGTACTTGCATAAGAAAGTAATGGGTAATATAAGGTAACTACATGGGTTATGATTAGGTTTAGGGGTAGGTTCGGGGATAGTTGTTAGTTATTAAATAACTATAATACATGGGGAATGGGACTGTAAAATAAAGCCTAACCTTACTATCCCATGAGGCCACAGGAGAGGATTTATGAATGGCAGTGCAGTGACGCATCTGACGCTGATAGGTCACATGACTAACAACATGGCGGATGTAGTGCGTCCAAATATCATTCACACTATACAACATACTTTTTTAACGGTGCTGAAGTAAATTCAAATTCAAATGTAGTAGCTACTCAGATAGTACACCATTTCATACACAGTAGTGGTGTCAGGAAATGTCAATTCACATGCTCTTGGGCCTCATGGGGTCATGGGTCACTATAAGGTTAAAGGTCAACATATATAATAGCAGCTAATTACATCAGTCAGTCATGTCCCATTAAAACTGATGGACAGCAATACACAAACAGTATTGCAAATGTATTTCCCAGCATACGTACGAAAATTCAGCTTTGCATCAGAGGAATGAATTACATTTTTAATATAGTATTTTAAACTGTAATACTAAGTCTGATCTTTTTACTCTATTGTGATGTATATCCAATAAATGCAGCTTTGTATGTAGGCGGGTGTTTGTGTATAACTGTGTGTCTGTGTGTTTCAGGAGGAGAGTGTGTGTTGGAGATGCGTGGAGTCGCCGTGTGTCCTACAGCACAGAGTCGTTCCTTCAGCCCGTACACAAACCCTACATCACCATGTGCCCAAACCACCGCGTGTGCAGCTCATACAAGTAAGAACACACAAAAACACAAGAAATATATATTATACTGCAAAATGTATCAGCATTTCACTGGAATGTGCGTTTTACAGGACCATCTACAGGGTTTCGTACAGGCAGGTGAGCAGAGCAGCTCCTAATTTACACATTTACCCAGAATGCTGTCCGGGATGGCGACGCATACATTCACACAACTGTAACCAAGGTAACCGGAGCTCTAAAAGTCATATTGGTAAACGTGTGCTCTGAATGTGTTTTCACATTTGGATTCATACATGCATATGTGTGTGTATTTCCATGTCTCTGTAGCGGTGTGTGAGCAGTCTTGTGCGAATGGAGGGTCGTGTATAAGGCCTAATCACTGCGCATGTCCGAGAGGATGGACGGGACGATACTGTCAAATAGGTACTCACAAACACACCATTCATTTACTGTTACGTTCATGGCGCATGTATCTATCTATCTGTCTATCTGTCTGTCTGTCTGTCTGTCTGTCTGTCTATCTATCTATCTATCTGTCTATCTATCTATCTATCTGTCTATCTGTCTGTCTGTCTGTCTGTCTGTCTGTCTGTCTGTCTGTCTGTCTGTCTGTCTGTCTGTCTGTCTATCTATCTATCTATCTACCTATCTATCTATCTATCTATCTAACAGCGGATTGAGTGTTTCTATCTGTTAGATCTATCTATCTATCTATCTATCTATCTATCTATCTATCTATCTATCTATCTGTCTGTCTATCTATCTATCTATCTTTCTATCTATCTATCTAACAGCGGATTGAGTGTTTCTATCTGTTAGATCTATCTATCTATCTATCTATCTATCTATCTATCTATCTATCTATCTATCTATCTATCTATCTATCTATCTATCTATCTATCTATCTATCTATCTATCTATCTATCTAACAGCGGATTGAGTGTTTCTATCTGTTAGATCTATCTATCTATCTATCTATCTATCTATCTATCTATCTATCTATC